>NC_056728.1:758396823-758459323 GCF_019279795.1 Protopterus annectens | reverse complement strand
ACAGTGCTACAAATTTTCTAAACAGTGACTAGATAGCAATAATAATAGACTAATGATAACTAAATCCTGGAAGGATTAACAAGCAGTGAGTAATATGTCCTGTTAATGATGAAATAAGCAGGACAGTGAGTTCACAGAGGAACATAAAAATATACAAATGTCCTTATTAGGACAAGAAGATCTACGGGTCTATATTATATTATATTATTAAAGAGGCATTACAGCGAATGCCTCTTCATTGGCACAAAAAGACAGAACCATGAATTACACAAAGAGTCGAGTCAGCAATTTTTTTCCTAGGGACAAAAATCACTGATCTGGCCAGAAACAAAATATTATTAAAAATAGCTCAAAGTGGGGGGCTATGCCCCCCACACACCCCCTAACTAAATATATAAACTCCAAAATTGCGCTACAGGGGGAAGGGGGAAATTTACGCTGATGGCCAAGCTATTTTTTCCATAGGAAAAAAATAGCTGATTTGTCCGTTCGCATAATTTGCAGGTCGATCTTTTCGTGTCGATGAAGAGGCATTCACTGTAATGCCTCTTCGGTAATCTGATATAGACCCATATCTACACAAGTAACCAAAACACCCTCTATAGGATGTTACATGCAATAGGATAACCTAATACCAAAAGATTAAAATACAAACATGCTCATCAAGATGAAGAATACTGCATAGTCAGTCTAAACGCCCTCTATAGGAGGTTTTAGGTAACAGAGAATTCAGTGTCTTTCCTTAAGCCCACAATAATACAAACATCCTAATTAAGACAAGGAGTACAACACAGCACTGTTAAAACTCCCTCTTCAGGATATTTCATATTATACACATTTATTGGCATAATGTCATTATTGGGATGACCTTGATTCAAAAAGCTACCTAAATATATGCCAGAAATGTCCTTCTAAGGACTTACCACTGCTTGCTCAACCCTGGAATAATCATTTTCCCTTCCTTAAAGCTGGGACTTGGTTTTCTTGCCTTTTTTTTTCTAAATCAGAGATTCACGCTGTTTCTATAATCAACTAAGCTGTAGTCAATTAGCATGGGCACTGAGTGTCTCTCTCAATTCCTCCCATAGTGTGTTGAGGAAGGTATATGTACATGGTGGTACATGGTTGGAAACAAAATGGTCGGTGTGTGAGTGGAGGAGAAGATGGCTTGGAAATAATACGAATTTTCTTTAATATGATGTTATTTTACTCAGTTGTTGATAAAGAAGTGCGTTTAAGAGTTTGTAGGCTGCAGTGACAGAAAGCAGTAACACAAGTTAAAGAAATGTCAGGTTTCTGGGCGGTTGCTCATAGTACAAGAAGGCACTAAGTTTTAGCTAAGGTCTTAAAAGCTGAGAGTGAATGAATAATTCTTGGTCAGTTAAGTTGTTTGCTCCATCCCCTACATAGTGAAATACTGGAGGCTGCATTACCTGTTTCTGAATTAGTTCTGCTAATGTGTAGGAGTTAGTTCAATGAGTGCTGTGGTTTATTACATACACGTCTGTGGGTGAACATTGTGCAGAAGTGGATGCCTATTTTTCTGTGACATTTAACTGTTTCGGTGCTGTAAAATGTTAAGTATTTGTTCTTTGATTTGCTCCAAACTTACCTATTCTGTTCTAGCTAGAGGTCGTGGTTGCTATTATTACATCCTTCTTCAGAGTTTCCAAATTGGCTAGGACTCCATGCAGTACCTTAGACAAAACTAGTACTACTGTGATTCTTGTCTTTGTAGAAGGTAATAGGTAGGTAGTTATTTATTCTGTACAGAACTGCTAATTTTCTGTGAATGTCCTGGACGGTGGAATTGGTGTTCCTGAATTTTTTTCTTTCTTTTTTTTTCCCAACCTAAACAGACTCCCCTCCAAATGAACCACCAATAGATGTATATAGACTGAACATGTAGATATTGGATTGCTCTATAATTCTCTAACTAGGATGGCAAGATTGTTTCTTGGACTAGTACTAAAGAACCATGAAGTTGCCTTTTCATTGAGAAGCTGGGGGGGGGGTTGAGTGAGCCTCAAGACCCTCTGCATTCCTTAGATGTCTTCATTATTATGGACTATTGTCATCTGGTTGTTCATCTACTAAAAATGGACATGTGTGACTGCTTTCATAAGACTAGCAGAGTCTGCATTTTCTAATTGCCATTTAATGTTTAGGCATCATGTTATTGTAACTGTTACAAGTTACAAAAAGTATGGCATATGTCAAGAACTTGTCAATGTACTTTAGGAGCACAACGGTGAAGTAGTTTCAGTGTTTGTGTGTGTGTGTGTGGGGGTGGGGTGGGGGGGCAAATGGAGTGAGTACCATGTGTCTAGGAAAATGGCTCCTGTTGGAGTCATTCTGGAGACAGAAGTGTCGTTTGTGCAGCCTTGTACAAAGGGTGTGCTGTAGTAAGGTTGGGGTGGTGGTATGTATGGTGGGGGGTTAAGGTGGAAGTACAAGGTTTGCCTATTATCCTCTAGACACTGATACCCTTATCCTAATGAGTATTACATTATGTTGTTTGCATGTTTACCTCTTGTGGCTTTTTCGGCATGGGATGGGCATGGATTAAGTCTGTGGTTCCTAAAGTAGGCCAAACTAAAGGAGTTAAGGGAATAGAGGTTATATGGCAAGATTCTAGTACACAGCTCTAAGCATATGTGAAATTTGTTCTCACAGTTTCAATGGAGAATAACAGGGACAGGGGTTTTCCCATGTTCAGGGGACAGGGTTAGATTAGTTCATATAGCTACATAGGCTAGGATCTGGGTATGGATGATAACCTGGGAATCATTGATTGAAATGTCAACAGCCTTGAAATACCTAGTAACAGATGAACTTCAACATAATGTTCATCCAGGAAACATATGAAAATCATTGGTACGGAAAACACCAAGAAGAAACAGATAAGTCTTTGCAGATGGGGACAGTGATAACTGAAGAGGAATTTCTACTGTTATTCAAGCACAAGTTTCACTGATGCCAAGGCTGCAGGAGGACAGATTCATTTTACTTTATGCAGGCTTCCACAGGTGAGCAGGCCATTCCTGATGACATCAAGTTATGCAGCATGCGGCTCTCATTTAGACTTCATTAACCATCTTCACTGAATTTTGCAGATGTTTGAAACTCACAATAAATACTACAGTAGACAGACTATGAGGCAGAACGATAAGAATAGATAAGCATATCTTAGCACTGTGAGACCTGCAACACACTCATGTCTTTGGGGACCCATATAGAATTAAACATTCAAATGTCTACAATTTCACATGCTTTCCTACCACTTATAAAATGTGGTCAAAGACTGATTTTTTTTTCAATTATCCAATAGCTCAGTATCTATCACACAGAAAATATGAACCAAAGCAAGAACTCTATCAGACTACTCTATGGTAGAAATCCTTTTATATTTCAGTCGAGGTTGCAATGAGATGTTTAACTGGTGACTTAACAAGTCACTGTTTGAGAAGAAAACAGTGCAATTAACTTTTGGAAGAGGGGAGAGGAAAGGATTAATCTAAATGTTAGATAGTGTGCCCTGAAAGCATTTATGAGAAGAGATTTAATTGGAATAGTATTGTAGAAAAGCAGGGAGCATAATAAACAGGTATATGACATAGGAGGAAGGATTAACAAGCGAAAATAAACTCTGAAGGAGAATATGAAGTTTGACAAGCTTGTAAACTTAGCCAGCTGAGGGCTAAGCTACTGGTGGTCCACTTGACACAGTTATTGTTTTATGAACAGCTATGTTTACTGAGTATGATAACCATTAGTACAGGGATGCTGTTGAATGAATGGTAAGTTGAAGGGGTAAGTTTTTTTTTTTGTAAAATATAACTTACGGATGGATTCATTCTGCTTCCTAGTTTGTCTACTGCATGATGCATACATTGATGCCATCTTAAAAGCTTTATCCACTCGATCATATCTGTGGATGATGGTGGGGTACAGCAATTGTAATCAAATTATGACCCAGTCTGTCAAAGTGTATTTATCTTTTAAGTCAAGTTTTAACTCAAGTATCTCACAAAGCAACATCTGGGGCTATTTAAAAACATTCAGGGCACCCAGGATATTGGTTGCCAATAAAAAGACAGTGGATTAAATCATTTACTCCAGTTAAGTAGAAGTAGTTATTAACAGACTGAAACAGGGGATGGGGTTGTATGGGTACATTTCCACATGCTTTAAAACTTTAAAGTCAAACTGGACCCCATATTTGCCAATATGTTTACCTGCAGTCAGACCTCAAGGATTCATGATCCTTCACTGAATGATGAGTTAACCACTATCTTTATTCAGAAGTTTGGAACAGACCTTACCTCCACTAAGAATTATAAACAATTTTTTCATAAATGTAGGTATGAAAATCTTTTCACATATATTGACTCAGAGATGTAAATCATATATCTCCTTTTGTAATATCTAACTTCCAGCCTGAATCCCTGGATTGATGGTAAATCAACAGGAAGATGGCAATACTATCAACCTGGAACTTTTTAAGTATTAAAGTAGGACAACATACATAAAGTTTTAGTATTGGAACTAGTTGCTTCTGGGGTATTTGACATCACTTTTATTCTAGAGCTTCTTTGAGTTCTTAATTTTCCCTGGGTCAAATTTGCAGTCAGATACATAGATGATATGGCTACCACCAGAGTGCATTTAAATGTCAGCTTCTCAGGCACCATCAAGATGTAAATAGGAACTAGGCAACATGCTCCCTGTCCTCTTACTCCTTCAGCTTACCATTCGAACCATTACTCTATTTCATTCAACAATGTCCCTTTATTAAAGGTGTTATACTTCACACAAATTAAGATAAAGGCATTTGTGGATGATATACTCTTAAATATAAAAACCTAATGTGCCCCACCCTGCCTTTACATTTATTATTGACATATGTAGTGTAGTACTAACCTATGTCCTAAATTAAGACTCCTGAATGGGGAAGAACATCCCAGGAAAAACACAGTCGAGAAGATCTCATTTTCCTCTAATTTTCTGAAATATCTGGAGGTTAATTTATAGTCTAGATCTGAAGTCATTTATCCTTGAGAAAAAGATAAATGTATTTGACCAAGTTATCTAGTCCACTGGAATAAACTGCATTTTAACCTATGGATATGTACTTCAATAAATAATTAATAAAAAGATGAGGATTTTCCAGAAAATCTACCTTATTATGAACATCCTCATATCACAATTCCTATTTAGCTGTCTTAAGAATATTAACAGTCTGATAATAAACTGTAGCCCGAATTATAATGGGTGCCTGTGCAGCCAAAAGAAAATGTCATGTGCAAAGTCAAACCAGATGCAAAAAAGTCTAGACTTCCTCCTCTTCTCTAAATCTGATCTGCTTTAATTTTAGGCAGACCCTAAATAATGTAATCAAACAGAATCTTCTGCCTGAAGGACTTATCCTGAAAACATTGCCCACAAACAGCCTACCTGGAAGTCCATCTAGCAATTGGCTAAGGTAATACCTTAATACTGTACTGTAACCTATTTATTGTACACTGCTGACCTGGGTCAAAAGAGCACATTAGTCTGCCCCCATAATAATGTGTTCCCCTGTTTATAATTATACTAGCTGCCCCTAGCACTCCATTATTTCTCTTGGAATAATTATAACTAAACCCCGTATATTGTAGTTCTACCTTACCCTCTCACATATAACTCTGAAAAATACAATCTGACCAACAACCTGTAGATAACATTTACCCTGCAAGAGTATAAAGCATATTAGTGTAAAAAAAGGGGTAAAAATACAGCAAAAAAACTCTGTCTAAACAATGTCCTTTCAGTAACACTAAACTCTTTCCCATAGCTACCAAAACCTAAGCATATCCCTAAGTATATACCTGTAGACAGTGTTAGCCCTGCTTCGCTCGCTCTTGCTGCACTCAGGCTTGCTCCACTCCCCTCCCTGCCCCTAAATTCCACCCGCCCCTAGTACCTCTACATTTATAGGTACACAACCACACCCCTATTACAACATCCTATCCACAGCACCAATTTTCTCCACCCACTCTGCTCCAATCCTCCCATTAGCTCCTCTCCTAATTATACTCTCTCCACCTTACTCTACTGCCTCTGTACTTGCCTTTTGATCTCTGATATTCTGTCTTATAAATCTTAGATCCTAAAAACCATACACCTTCCCTCACAATGTTATACTATTCCTTACTGCCTATTCTGCTTGTCACTTATGCACTTACCTTCTACAAAAAACAATTACTTACTGGTTATCAGTACCCAAAATGCCATACTATAACTCCAACTATACAACATTCCTCCTACAGTCATGCTAATAACATAGGGTTGAACTCAATAACTTGTTCTCTTTTCCAGAGTACTAATCCTTGGCACATTAGCTCTAGATCTAAGCAATACTACAAACTCTTAAACAACTCCTGAAGTTCATCATTAAGTATAATCCCAGCCTTATTCTCAGTGAGGACATCCACCCCAACCCAAGCCCTTACACATCTAATAGTAATACTCCTATTACCTGCAACCTCAGCCATACAACTTTAAACAGTAGACTAGCTAACTCTTTCCTCGCCTGTCATCTCAATATTAGGAGTATTAATAACAAAATACATGAACTGCACGCGCTACTGGCTGTCCACTCCCCTGAGATTCTCTGTTTATCTGAGACCTGATTAAAAGCCAACACTACTGATAATGAGGTGTTACCACCTGGGTATAACATACATAGGTGGGATTGTGCTTCCAGGAAGGGGGGGGGGGTAGAATACTCTATAAATCTGAGTTGAACGTAATAATAAATGTTAATCAACCACCTCAGATTAATAATTCAGAAATTCTTGCCACCAGACTACAACTTAACAAAAGTAAATGCATAAACATCATCTGTATGTATATCCCCCCTGGTAATAATATAACCACACTTGAAGGCACCCTACACTGGCTTTCATGTTACTACCCCCAAGAAACCCTGCTGTTTGGAAACTTTAACATAGACTGGGGCACCTGCTCCTTAGTGTCCCCTACTACCCACATTAACCTGCATGCATTCTCACAAATCATAACTACCCCTACCAGACTAGGTAAACCAAATCAAAAAGATAGTAAACACGACTGGGTACTTGTAAATAGTAACCCCCAAATGTACACCACTGGTACCCTCTCCGTTGACCTAAGTGACCACCTTCTCACATATAGTTAAACAAAAAGCCATTAATCCACAAATACCATTACTTAGAAAAGTCAGAAACAAAAATGACTTTGACCCTGCCAAATTTCAGCAGGAACTTAACTCCTGCAATTGGTCGATGCTAATACACCTCCCTCTGGAGGATGCAGTTGCATATTTTAACAACAAATTTCTTGAAATCCGTGACTGGCACGCACCTGCCCGCTTTAAGAGAACTAAAGCTAAAACTACACCTTGGCTTTCTAAAATGTCTCTACTAAAAATCAACAACAGAAATAAACTCTGGACCAGATGGTGGTCTACTAAACTCCCCAATGATCATGTTAAATACTGACAAGCTAGGAATGAAACTAAAAGATTCATCTTAAATTACAAAAAACAGTACTACTGTAATCTGCAGACAGCCAACCAGAACAACCCTCAGAAATTCTGGGCTGGTCTGAATAATCTGCTTTACCCTTGTAAAACATCCACCCCTATCCCAGCTGCTACTAGTGACAAATCCCCTGAGGATGTCTCAAACAGTTTTAACCATTTCTTTACTGAGACAATTCAATCTCTAGCCAGCCAATTACCTCCTAGCTCTTCCAACCCTGATAGTGCCACCCATTTAAACTTACTCTCTTTCAGTTTCTAACCAGTGTCCACTTCATGTATTTGCAACTTAATCAAAAAACTAAAACCCACCACACTCTACGCTGACCAACTCCCTGCTGAATACCTTAAAAAATCAGCTGATGCTATTGCCTATCCAGTTTCTATACTAATGAATTGTACCATAGCTGAGGCTAAAATTCCCACCATTTAGAAAACATCCTATGTAATCCCACTACATAAAGGAGGTTCCTCCACTGAAATCTCCAATTATAGACCAATAGCCATACTTTCCTCGACTTGCAAAGATCATGGAAAAATGTAAACAAAAACAACTCATGCACCACCTAATCCAGACTCACCTCCTAGCTGACACCCAACATGGCTTCCGTCCACACCACAGCACGACCTCCGCCCTACTAGCTTTTACCAATACTATCAATAACAACCGTAACAATAATCAAATATCCTCAGCCCTCTTCTTGGATCTTTCCAAGGCATTTGACATGGTGGATCATCAACTGTTGATACACACCCTGCAGACTTATAGCCTTAACTCTAAAGCCCTTCAATGGTTTAAATCCTACCTCAGTGGGAGGCAGCAGGCTGTTCTCTGGCAGAACAAGCTCTCCATCCTATTACCTACCACCCTTGGAGTCCCACAAGGCTCCATACTTGGGCCCCTTCTCTTTTCCATCTTTATTAACAACCTACATACTGTCATCCCTAATGTTAATTGTATCCAATACGCTGATGACTCCACCCTGATTTGCTCAGCTATATCTCCTGCAGACTTCAGGTTTGCTACCCAGTCCGACTTTAATATTATAGAAAACTGGCTCTCTTAATGTCAATTATTACTAAATCCCCAAAAAACTAAAATGCTGCTATTTTCACCCACACAAAGGTCTACAACTTTTACCTTCACCATAAAAGCAAAAGATGGGACAATTATCTCCCCTGACCCTTCTACAAAACTACTATGTGTCATTATTGATAACAACCTAAAATTTGACCTACACATTAATCAAGTGATCAAGAACATCAATAAAAAACTTGGGTCACTATACAGAATAAAAGCCTTCTTAACCCCTCCAGCTAAGATTGCCATTGCTTGCTCACACCTACTCTCAACCCTACTATATGCTTCCCCCCTTCTCTCTAATCTAAATAAGACTGTGCTTAACAGACTATCAACATGTTACAATCACATTGCCAGGTTTGTCACTAGCCTGCCTTTTAGAACACACCACTGTACCAACCTTAAACAACTTGACTGACTAGAACGTCCCAGTCTTATCCAATTTAACCTTCAGGTTGTGGCCAAGAAAATCCTCCTAAATCCAGATAATACACCTGCCCTTAAAAATATTATTACATCCTATAACAATTCAAGACTACTTCAATCCTCAAACAAACTACTAAGTCAAACTATCAAAACTAGCAATGTAGCTGGTGACTCCCTCTTTGCAAACACTGTTGGCAGAACTCAATTTAAAACCAGACTCAAACAACATCTGGCTCTAAACTGGCTTTGCCACTGTAACAAGCCTGGCTAACTCATACCTCATATGTAAATAAATTATTAGTCAATTTACTGTTAATCTCTGTCTCTCCTGACTATGTTCAGGGGTTAACACTTATCGGTGAAATTGTTATTCTGTCTTTGCAAATATCAAATCTGTAAAGTGTCTTCATTTTTATTTTAATTGTTGCTGTTTGTCTTGGAGCTTTTCTCCCCCGGCCTCCGCTGAAAATGGACATGATTCCAGTCAGATTATCCCGGTCAACAAATGTAAAATAAATAAATAAATAAATAAAAAGTTTGCAGGTTGGTGAAGATGCTTTATGCCTCTGGGTATGTATGCCCTGACTGTTACCCATTAACTCATGTTTGATTAGTTGCACAGGAGCAAAAGAGGTCAGACATGCAAAATGGGAGATAGTGGTCATTATCATCTCATGCATCCATGGGGAAGATGCATGTTTCTACACATGGCTTCCTGTTTTGTGGCGAAGCCTTCTGCAGTGTGTGTACAGCAGGTACATACTCAATGAATGCAATACTTGGTGCTCACTGTAGGTGTCACCCAAGCATTAAGCCAGAGTTGCCATCCTCTCCCTGCATGGCTGAGCCAACAATCACCACTCACGCTTATCTTCCAGGTACAGTTTAAATTCAGATGGTTAATATTCTTAAGACAGCTAAATGTGAATTGTGATAACTGTATTGTAGGAGTCATGCTTAAACGAGGAATGCCTTACTCTTACCCATAATGCAATGAACAGTATTACTGGGTGAAATTAGAGGAAATATTAGGCAGGTTCACCAAAGGTGGGAAATGGGAGATACAAAACAAAAAACTCATGGTACATTTTCACAGAATTTAACATCAATCTGGGTAAATGTGCTATGAGAAACAACCAAATCATATAGGATCAGTGCAACAGATATGCCATTCCTAACACACTTTGCTTAGAGCAAATTTATTCCCTCCCCTTTAGTGATACTTAAACCAAAATGGGACTTGTTTAATAGAGGGCTTGCAGCAGACTGCACAGGTCTCCCTTCTTCAAATGAAAAAAGATAACCTGAACATTACTGTGAACAAAAAAAAAATGCCAACTATTCAAGAAGTTTCTAGGGAAAACGATGACTTTATAGAACAGGGTTGTTTAATTGATTAAAATTCCTTGTTGAAACAACTAATGACTTTACACATTATGGTCATCTGATTAATTCAAATAATCTTTTGGAAAGATAGACATTAAAAGTGTGAGAATGACTGCTGCTTAATCAATGCCTGATGGTAATTTGGAAATTTATCTTAGTCTATTCCTTTCAACTGAAAGATCCAAACTTACTCAAATAATGGTTAAAAGGGGATCCAAAAATGGCAAAGGCCTACATATATAGTGATATTGCCAATAGATGTGAATTATACATAATGCAGTGCCCAGGTACTGGGACAAACCTCTGTAGGAGTTAAAAATGAGGGTGGAGTTCAAATCATTCTGGAAAAAATATGCTACCATGTTCCATTTGTAAAATTCTAGTGCAATTAGTGATTAACCTTGACTGCTGCAACACCCCCATGTTTGGCCTCCACATATCACCGAGGTTTCTGGTTAGAACTATTAACAGACAGACCTGAAATATATTCTGTTGGACTATAGTTTGGTCAAGGTTATGTGGTCTAAGATGTTCTGCACTTTGAAGATGATAAGGTTCCTCGACCAAGACCAACAGTGTCAGTGATGCAACAGGTAGCACACTCCTCTTTAGTGCAGAAAGCTGTGGGCTCTATTGCCACACCAGGTAGATCAATTACTGACATTGCAATGCAGCACAATAGGGTGTTGCACTCTTGCGTGCATTGTCCTTCAGATGAAATGTTAAACTGAGGGCCTATCTGCTTGAGTTGGTGGTAGCTCAGGTGGATCTAAAAGATCCCACGGCACCTATTGAAAAGTCTTGAAGTTCAATGATGTCCTGGCCAAATTTCCACAGTATAAATACCACCCCAGGTCTCCCCTGAAAACAGGCTACAAGCCTAGTGGGGCTAACCTGGTCAACAAAGGCCGAATAAAATAAATAAAGTAAAAAGATCTACATAGTCTGACCTCACTCTTGACTGCATCTCCCAGGTCTATCTGTTAAGGATTTACATGACATAAAGAACTGGTTGAACAGGGACAAGTTTATTGATTAGGAATAATGTGAGTTTGTCTTTCTTTATTATTAAATCCTATACATTAGGGGAGAGATCCAGGAATATGAAGGTACACCCAGACTTATGACAGTCATTTGAGAGCTCATTGACCTAACTACCTGCCCAGTGAGTACTAACTAGTTTTGAGTGAAAATCCACCGGATCAGTCTTCCCTTCACAAGAAGTTAATCATGTGTCTGGTTGTTATGAAGATGTATGAGCTTACAACTTATCAGCCTTTTGCTATTTATCCAGATTTCACAAATAAACTAATTTTGAAGGTTTGTAACATGCACACTTTCAACTAAAGGGTCTTATTGTAAGCTTCTTTGCTATACCCACATGTACCTTTCAAGGTCGTAGGAGAAAGAAAATGAAATGTATATTACCTTGCCTTATTCTCACTTACTGAATATATGGCATGTACGTGTTTACTGCTGCTTCCCTTGGTTAATAGATACATTTTCCACTGTTATGCTGTGGTTGCTTTTATCATGCACCTGATGCTGTAGAGTGCATTTTGTTCTAAACAGACAAGGCTTTCAGGTTTCTCCATGCAAGAACTGCTTCTATAGGTCCAGACGAGCCGTAAAGTGATAAAGAAGAAGGAACTCATTGTTTCTTCTGAAAAATCTATAGTTTGGTCTTCCTTTCATTTAATATCACTTTATTTCTATATGGAAGATGACATAAACTGTGTACCCCAAGAATATGAAAAAATGTAGCATGTAATAAGCACATATGTTTTCAGCATTTATACAGTTTGTTTGTAGACATTTCCAATATATATATATATATATATATATATATATATATATATATACTGGACACCTGTCATACACAGTTTGTATATATATATATATATATATATATATATATATATATATATATATATATATGAGCACCTCTATGACATTAGTAGGAAAAAGGAAACCAATGCTTTGTTTAGACACACCAATGTATACTATGAAACAAACTGTCAATTTGGGTTATTGAACAGGTTAAACCTTTTGAAAGGAGAGATGATTGGGAAACAAAGTTAGAATATCGGGACCTTATACGGCAGCTTAATTTAAATGCTTGCTCTAGTCCCGGTTTAAATTACCATGTTTCCATATTACCAGCTCTGAAGTTGAGCCCTGTTATAAAAATTCACAATATCAGTAGAGGCTTTATTCTGTTTGTTTGTTTAAAACAATTGTTTCGGGAAAAAAAAAAAAATATATATATATATATATATATAAATATATATATATATATATATATATATATATATATTTAAACATAAAAAGGAAATGTAACTTTAAGCTTTTAATTAGGAATAGACAGCATTTACAGCCAACCAATGTGAACACTGGTTTTGTTTTTTGCTATATGAAAGTAATTGTTTGATTATTTAAGGTTTTTCCAGTTAATTAATTTTATTCTGATGAAGTTTCCTGAAGTGACATGAAAGCACTTAATCTATATTAAAACGCTCTTTTACAAGTGTTGGCATGAACTGTGCTATTATTCCAGCATTGCGGTCCTTTATTGGCTTCATGTTCTTGCCTTACTGAGTGTTGTACATATTCTACATTACTCTATTTCTATATGGAAGATGACATAAACTGTGTACCCCAAGAATATGAAAAAATTTAGCATGTAATATGCACAAATGTTTGCAATATTTATACAGTTTGTTTGTAAACATTTCCATGGTAGAATTAGATGCACTCAGAGAGAGAGAGAGAGAGAGAGAGAGAAGGAGAGCTTGTCTTTAGTGTGTGGAGTGAATCATGTGATCCAATTTAATTGGAACTACCTGCAACATAACTAACCTGGGGTCTTTCAAAATGGCCTGAATGTTGAAGAGGAAGCACCAGGTCATACCTTACAATGCCAATACCAGAGGAAGAGAAAAAGGAACAGTAACACTGCACGAATAAGAAGACAATGAGTAAGTGGGAGACTAAATAAAAGGAACTACAATGGGAAAGTGTGTCGTGGGGATGCATGTGTTTGCAGTATAGACAACATTTTTATTATGACATGTGAAAGCGATGGTATGGATGGAAGATAAATGTCAAAAACATGGGTTACAGACCTGGGAAACAGAAAAAGACTGCCAGTGGTGCACACAGAAATAGACAGACAGGACAGCATAAATGGACAGGGAGGTAACTTACCCAAAGAAGTGGGTACCAGCATGTAAGGGCAGAGGTAGGGAGAAGCTGGACATGTGCTGCTGAGGATGGTGTGATATACAGAATGTAGGTATAAACAAAAGGAGGCAGAGACTTAGATAGTAGAGGCAGAATTACAGCTAGGGCAGGTCAAAGGGTGGGTGGCTGCTCTGGGTGTCATCTGTTGGGGGGATGATTGACAATGCGGAAGTGAATTACTGTTATTATTGATTGCTGGTATAATTCATTAGTAGCAGTGATATATTCACATTAACAGTGAATACAAATATAATTAGGACATCAGAGAAGTTTTTTTTTTTGATCCTCAATCCTGGAGTAGTTTCTTTAGTTCTTAAGAGGTCCCGGTATATAAGACTTCCCTGTGTACAAGTTTCCATAGCTACTTCTCTTTTCTCTGTAAAGGGTAGACGTACAGCAGTCAAAGGGGAGAACTAACAATATCCGCACCTGTGTGTGTTACCTAAAAGTTAATATAACATTAGGCGGACATACGTTAAAGTTTACAGGTAAACTTTACAGGTAGCTTTTCAAGCATGACATAGAGAATCATGACTGGATTCCCATAACTAAGCTGTTACACTTTTGGGAAATAGATTCAGGAATTGCACCTTGTGATTAAAGCTCAAAAAGGTGATTTTTTTAAAAAAATCTGTTTTGAGAGGACAACACAATGGTTATGATCAGAGACCCTGTGGAAATTTTTGCAATGCAAGGACAATTTATTAGCTCCAGTTTACTATACCCACAATGAGAAATACCACATTAGTTTCTCGTTAATATGTCTCTGAACTGAACACTGTGCAATCAGACATGTCCATTCGAGTGCTGTCCCTTGCAGTCCATGCATTTTGTTAGCAAAGGAACTTCCACCACATTCACACACAGACAGACACACACTCAGAAACAGATACACATGGATGCACATACATACACACACAAAAACAAGCCCCTGCACTCGCTGTTGTATACCTTCATGCATGATCCAACAAAAACACAGATATACATCCAGACTACTGATCCCCTATCTAGTATACTGTGACCACCCAGTCAGATGCAGATGCATATAGATACACACACACACACACACACACACACACACACACACACACACACATACACACACACACACACACACACACACACACACACACACATGCATGCACGTCCAGATGAGTGATTCCCTACTTAAAACCCTTAATGCAATCAGCCAGACAAACACATGCAAACACACAGACACAAATAAGCCATTACAGACACACATAAACACACACATACACACACGTTCATGCTGCCTCATTAATGCTTCTACTTAACATGCCCATGCACACTAATACACATACACACATTGAAAGTCTCACTTGCAGACAACTTCACTGGATTTACCTGCACTGCTTTGGACACATGTCCACACACACATACACACTGTGACGCCTGTGTCCTGGCCCAGCAATCAAGGAGCCTCAATCCTCACCACTAACACCAGTGAGGAACATCTCATATAGGAGGAAAGCTTAACAAATACACACAGTCACAGAGATCACAGTCAGTCCAAGGCTGGTTGCTGCACAGCTATAGGGTCCAGATCTCAGCCTAGTGGGCAAGCTAAAACCTCCAGCATCCTTTCTGTCCAGCCAGTGCACACACACACACACACACACACACACACACACACACACACACACACACACACACACACACACACACACTGAGAAGAGTTTATATAACAACACAGACACTCCTGGGGAAGGCTGGCACAAGTTCTCCAGCTGTGCCCCCTTTTCCCAAACTATACGGTAGTATCATCTGCCACCACCCACTAATATTTATCAGCTATTCAAAGGCCCTTAAAAGGGTATCCAATCTTTACTGTGCAATATTATTATCTAATTGATAGTATAGTTCAGGGCTAAAGTTATTAGAGTGGCTTTGTACAATTTTACCAAAGGCATGCAAGTACTCTGAAGAGCTTAAAGTATCTCTACAAAAACAGCCACAGTTGAAAGGGTTTAAAATATTTAATAACAAATAGACAAAACACAAGACTATACTTTTTACTACACAAGGCTAGTCAAGCATTCAGAGATCACAGTGAAATACTTAAAGTAATTCAGTAGTACAGTTCTGACATTACAGAAAAACACTTAGTCTAATCTTTCTGGTTTCTAGCTATTTCTAAGAGAAAACACAAATCTAAGATAAACTTAAATATAGAGCAAGGCAGTGCTGGTGAGGTTGGATGGTTAAGACAAAAATGCTTAATGCTGTCTGATTCTGTTTTTAAAATCACATTCCTGGTTCACATTACATCATTCTTCACACTTCCCTGGGTTCCTGGGCTAACAGAAACTACATTTACATTCTTCACCTCTAGGCAGAAACCAGAGCAATAAAGGACATTTATGCATGCAATTTCTGGTTATTAACTTTGGCCTTAACACAATAGCAAGAATTCCTTCATCTAGACCATCCAGAGCAGTGTTTACATCAAAGGGTCACAACATGCTTTACTTGGTCAGTAGAGTGCACTGTTATTATATTACTTTCCAGTTTCACATGTAACACTATTTTTACCATTTAAGACACAAGTCTGTGGTTTACATTAATGTTTAAAGATGACAGAATTATCTCCAAAATTCTATCTGGCTAGGCTGGCAGCCTTCACATCCCCACCCCTGGTGAACTCAGGCTAGTTTTTCAAATGACCTTTGAGAAACGCTGCTTGAGAGGGTTAGGTCAATCTGAGTATACCTTATCCCATTCCCTGTCTTGAGAGCTCATCTGCACTGGCATTGCTAATCCCATTGCGGTACTGCACTGACATATATGCTTGCAATCCTAGGCTCAATCTTAGCAAATTGGCCTTTTGCTGGCTGGCTCAGTTCTTCCTTGTCAGGTCTGTGAGGGGAGCAGCTATGGTACTATAACTGGGGACGAACGTTGTGTAGTATGCTGCTGTCCCTAAAAATGCCCTCACCTGCTTTTTAGTAACAGGTGCAGGCCATACCTGAATGACTTCCACTTTGGCAGGTTCTGGCCTTATCTTACCACTTCCCACTCTATGTCCTAGGTAGGAGACTTCTGCCATACCCACTTGACAGTTGCTCGGCTTAATGGTCAACCCTGCCCTCTGTAGTCTGCCAGCACCTCCCTGACATGCTGAAGGTGCTCTGGACAGGAATGGCTGTAGATGGCAATATCATCTAGGTAAGCAAGGGCAAACCCTCCTGCTCCTGCTTGGATATGATCTTCCAGGCTCTGGAAAGTTGCTGGGCCATTCTTCATCCCAAAGGGCATCTTTGTGAACTCATACAAGCCAAAAGGAGTCACAAAGGCTGACTTCTCTCTAGCACTGGGAGTCAAGGGCACCTGCCAGTAACCCTTGGTAAGATCAATGGTTGTAAGATACTTAGCCTCACCCAGCTGCTCTAGGGCCTCATCTGTCCTAGGCATGGGGTAAGCATCTGACTCTGTGTGACTATTTAATTTCCTGTAGTCCACACAGAACCTGGTGCTGCCATCCTTCTTTGGCACCAGCAACACTGGGGAGGCCCAGGGACTGTTGAACTCTTGAATCACCCCTAGTTCCAACATCTGCTGTACCTCCTCCCAAAGAGTCTATTTGACTCTCTCAGGCACTCTGTAAGGGGCCTGCCTAATAGGCCTTTAGGGTCCTGTATCCACGTGGTGCTGCACCATGTGGGTGTACCCTGGTTTCCCAGTGAACATGTCCACAGATTCCTGCAACACTTCTCAGATTTCTTGAACCTGGGTAGGAGATAGCTGCTGGGACATTGCTACCTCTTCCACTGAGGTGTCAGCCTGAGTCTCACTGAGGAGATCAGTCCCCAGATATCCCTCAGACTCCTCCTGCAATCCACTGCAAATGCTCAGCACAAGGACCTCCATATCATGGTAAGGTTTCATCATGTCAACATGGTACAGTTTGTGCCCCTGCTGTTTGCCTAGGAGTTCCACCATGTAATTAACATTATTTACCTTTCTTACCAACTTGTAGGGTCCCTCCCAAGCTGCTTGCAGCTTGTTGTGTCTGACAGGAATGAGAACCCTTACCTGCTGCCCCACAGCATACTCTCTAGCTTGAGCATTCCTGTCATACCATACATTTTTCTGTTGTTGGGCTTCTGCCAGGTTCTCCTGGGCAAAGCCCATGAGTTCCCTGAGCCTTATCCTGAGGTTTAGGATGTATGCCACAAGCGGCTCCTTGTGAGACTTGCACCCACCTTCCCACTCATCTCAAATTAAATCTGGAGGTCCCCTCATCCTATGCCCATACAGCAACTCAAAGGATGAAAAACCTGTGGATTCCTGGGGAACTTCTCTGTAAGCAAACAACAGATGGGACAAATATTTGTCTCATTCCCTCTTAAACTGATCTGCAAATGCCTGTAGCATGGACTTGATTGTAGAGTTTAACCTCTCAACAAGACCATTAGTCTGGGGATGGTAGGGGGTGGTCTTCAAGTGCTTCACTCCACAGGACTTCCACAGACAAGCCAGCAGGTCTGACATGAAACTGGCACCTCTGTCAGTCAGTATTTCTTTTGGGAAATCTACCCTGATGAAAATCTCTAACAAGGCATTTGCCTCCTCTGTTTCAATGGAGGACAAAGCCACCGCCTCAGGGCATCATGTAGCATAATCCACTACCACTAGGATATACTTTTTCCCTGTGGAACTTGGGGTACTTAGAAGAATCACAATATCCACAGCTACCCTCTGAAATGGCTCCTCAATCACAGGCAAAGGCATCAAAGGAGCTCTCACCTTCTCTCCTGCCTTGCCTACCTTTTGGTCCTGCAGTACCCTGTTACATCTCTGGAAATTTCAGGCTAATAGAAGTTCTGCATAATATGCCTCTTTCTATGTTTTATACCCATATAACCTGCAAAGGGAATATCATGAGCTATGGCTAGAAGCACCAGATGGCAGGCTCTAGGCACTAAAAACTACTGTACTTTATCACCTTCTAGCCCTCCCTCAGGGGTTCACTGTCTGTATAGTAACCCTTTGTCCCAGTATACAGATTCACCCTTTCCTTGAGAATCAGGTGCCTCCCTAGCTACCTGCCTCAGGCCTTGCAATGTAGAGTCTGAGAGCTGAGCCTGTCTCAACTCTCTCCTTGTAACCCTTCCCAGCTTCTCTTTCACAAGACGTCTGGCATCCTCGGACAGTGATGCCTCACTGTCAGCTTGGGTACTACTACTCACCTCTACCTTTGCAGTCTCTCTGTCCAAGGGACCATTAGTAACCACACGCATCTGTGGCTCACATTCATTCTCACTGCTACAGAGTAGCACCCTCCCTGAAGTAACCACCTCACCAGTCCTGGCTGCAAGTATGCAGTCTGTCTGGGCTTCCCCCAGGCTACCAGACCCACATGCTTGTCTCCTAGCCTGACTGCATGTAACTCCATAAGCACATGGTACTGCCTCATCCAAATCCTTCCCTATTAGGACATGTGCAGGATGGTAGTTTGGTACTCCTGTTGTCTCAAGACAACCTACTATTGGCATTTTGTCTTTCCCATTTACTGGCTCCCTCACCTTTTGTTCCCCACCTTGCCTCTGTGGACACCTGTATGCCACATGGCCCCACTGGTTGCATTCAAAACATTTAACCCTAGCTCCTGGACGTGTACCTGGACTAGTGGATTCCCCTGCTACTGGTAGATTCTGTTGGGGCAGTCTGGGCTGCCCACCATGGGTTCCTTTAGACCCATGAACAGTACTGAGGGTCCCTTTCCTGAGCAGGGCTGCCCTGTTTGCCAGGTATAGGTCTCCCTTCTTCCCCAACTCATCTGAAGTAGAACATTGTCTATCAGCTAACCAGATCCTCATGTCCTCAGGCAAAGTGCTAAGGGCTTGTTCCCTCACCAAAAGGTCTGCCAGCCCTTCAAAAGTGATGACCTGACATCCACTCACCCACCTATGGAAATAAGTGCTCAGTCCAGCTACATATTCACACACACTTTCATCTGCCTTGCGTCTATGCACAAAACCTTTTCCTGTATGTTTCATGTGTTAGCTGAAATAATTCTAACAACTAATTTTTAACAGCAGCATAATCAAAACATGCAATGTCAGACATTGTTGACAAAACAGTTACAGCTTTACCATGGAGGAAGGGGGTCATGAACCGTACCCAGAGCCTTTGGTCAACACTATACTTTTTGCATACCTTCTCAAACATATGAAAGAAACTATGAAAATTATCCCCCCCTTTAAACTGCAGAAGAAATTTACTGAATTTTTGTGCTTCTGGGGTCCAGTTACTCCCTTCTCCATTGTCTCCATGACTTTGGTGAAGAGTCAGCATTTCCCTCTCATGCTTCCTTTGCTGCTCCTTTTCCTCGGCTTCCAGGCATAGCAGTTTCTCATTCTCCTCAGCCTGTAGACTCCTCAGTCTCTCAGCTGCTTCTCTCACCAAATGCCTGGCCTCCAACTCAAGTATCTTTGGCTCCAGATGGATTTTTAAGTCCTCTGCAGAAAGGTTGACCTGTCCATTCTCTGAGGGTATTATATCTCCACTGCCAGTCTGATTGTCCTCCTGGTTGCTGTTTTCTGATGCAGCTATAACCAAGGTTGCAATCAGGTCTGCCTTAGTCAGGTTTCTATGCACCAGTCCCCTAGCCTGGCACATCTCAGACAGCTGGCTCCTTGTCAGCTTTCCATACTCCTCTGCTGACATGCTGCCTGCTCATTCTGACTAACTAAGCTAACAAAAGAAATAAAACAATTGTGAGCTGAACTCTGAGCATTCACTGTGAAGGAATTCACTCTACCCACACCACTACAAGCCAATTAGTATTTGCCAACCAATTAATATATGATGTTGATATCCCACCACTGCCACCAATTAGTATGTGATGCCCTGGCCCAGCAATCAAGGAGGCTCAATTCTCACCACTAACACCAGTGAGGGGCATCTCATATAGGAGGAAAGGATAACAAATACACACAGTAAAGTGCAATTTCCCTTAAGAGCACACAGAGATCACAGTGAGTCCAGAGCTGGTCACTCCCTTGCTCTCCAGGTCCCCAGTAAGACTCCCCACTGGCACAGCTATAGGATCCAGATCTCAGCCTAGTGGGCAAGCTAAAACCTCCAGCACCCTCTCTGTCCAACCAGTGCTTCGTGTCCCTGCCCATGTAGCTGACACACACACACACACACACACACACACACACACACACACACACACACACACACACACACACACACACACACACACACACACACACTTTGAGAAGAGTTTATATAACCACACAGACACTCCTGGGGAAGGCTGGCACAGGTTCTCCAGCTGTGCCCTCTTTTCCCAGACTATACGGTATCATCAGCTGCCACCACCCACTAATATTTATCAGCTACACAAAGGCCCTTAAAAGGGTGTCCAGTTATTGCTGTGCAATGTTATTATCCAATTGGTAGTATAGCCCAGGGCTAAAGCTATTAGAGTGACTTTGTACAATTTTACCAAAGGCATGCAAGTACTCTGAAGAGCTTAAAATATCTCTACAAAAACAGCCACAGTTGAAAGGGTTTAAAACTATTTAATAAATAGTCAAAACACAAGACAATACTTTTTACTACACAGTGCTAGTCAAGAGTTCAGAGATCACAGAGAAATGCTTAAAATAATTCAGTAGTTCAGTTCTGACATCACAGAAAAACACTTAGTTTAATCTTTCTAGTTTCTAGCTATTTCTAAGAGAAAACACAAATCTAAGATAAACTTACATATAGAGCAAGACAGTGCTGGTGAGTTGGATGGTCAAGACAAAAATGCTTAATGCTCTCTGATTCTCTCTGTTTTTTAAATCACATTTCTGGTTCACATTACATCATTCTTCACACTTCCCTGGGTTCTCAGTCTAACAGAAACTACATTTACATTCTTCACTTCTGGGCAGAAACCAGAGCAATAAAGGACATTTATGCATGCACATTCTGGCCATTAACTCTGGCCTTAACACAGTAACAAGAATTACGTCATCTAGACCATCCAGAGCAGTGTTTAAATCAAAGAGTCACAACATGCTTTACTTGGTCAGTAGAGTGCACTGTTGTTACATTATTTTCTAGTTCCACATGTAACACTATTTTTACCATTTAAGACACAAGCCTGTGGTTTACATTATTTACAGATGACAGAATTAGCTCCAAAATTCTATCTGGCTTGGCTGGTAGCCTTCACACACACTGAGACCCTCTTCCACCCACAAAGTTTTGCTGGCTTTACCTACATTGTGAGTAATTCCATAAGAGTGAATGAGTGACCAATCCCTCCCTCCCTCTGTTTTTTATGGCATTTACTTTTCCCCCAGAGTAAACCTTTTCTTGGTTATCCCATTCTAATGATTCATCCAAGCAAATTGTGAGCTGTGGACATTTTCAGCAGACAGCATACTGCTAATAAACATTAGCCACTCCCCTGGACTGCTGCATTAGCATACAACTTTGCCTGTAAAGTGGCTGTATACACTGAAGCCACCAGATGAGGAAAGATCAGCAGTAGAGTGGTCTATGAATCAGAAAGATCTAGCATAAAGTGAAAACCTTCCAAAGTAAGACTGTGTGGAGCACAGTGACAGCACTATGATCACATACAATTAAAATCCATTTCAAGAAATATAAAGGAAACCTGTCAGGAATACCCTTCAATGAACCTACCAAAGCTAAGTATTTTTGAGTCAAAATTTACTCATTTCTATTATCTCAGGCACCTCTTAACTAAGGAGTGGCTCAGGGCTCCATTGTCACCCCAATGTTGTTTTCAGTCTTTAGTAACAAACTACCCTCTGACCTCCCTGATTTTCCTATCACTCTTTCTGCTGATAAGATGGTTATCCTTTTATTCAGTCTCTCACTTTCAATTATTCAAACCCAATTTTAGGTTGATCTGTACTCCCTTAATCCTTGGCTAAAAAGCATAAACTACTACTAACCCCCTTGAAAACAAAATCTATGATATTTGTAACCTCACAAAAACTCCTAAAAATCTCAGTATTGCAGATCTTAATGATACTCCAAGAGAAACAAATGTGTTCTTTAAATACCTAAGTCTATGGCAGGACCAGTCATTTAGCTTCCATACCCAAGCTGGAAACAACAGGAAAAATGATAAGCTCTCTTTTATTCTGGTCCTGAAAAGTATACGCCTTTCTATCCAGACCAGCAAAAGATGCAATAAGCAAAAGAGTCCTCTTAGATCACCTCAAATATGAACCTCTCATCATTGACACAGCCTCCAAAAAATCTTCTACTCTATAGGCCATTCACAACAAAATCTGTTGATTCATTTCCAACTTCCCCTCTCCCAGAACACTACTGCACCACCCTCTCTAAAGCCAAATGGCTCCCAGCATCTACAGGGTTGAGGTACACTTTAGGGTGTCTTTTATCAATCTACTTCAACCAGGTGCCCTCCTGCCAAAACCACCTCTATAATCTTTGCATCTTCTCCCAATTGACTCCCTCACTCTATATCTTGCAAACCAAACTGCACTGTACAGCCCACTCCTTCTTTATTCTTGCACCCAAATTTTGTCAGCCTCTCTCACTTGCCTAAAAGAAATATCCTCTTTCCCCTCTTTCAGAGCACATCACCTTCATCTATGCTCCATTGATTTTTTTAGCAGTCTACTGTCTCCCTTCCTTAAATTTATTTCTCCTTTACCCTAGATGCTTATGTAACCACTTTCAGTTCTGTGCCAGTATTTTCCCAGAGCTAAAGTCCTGCATTTTGACTTACCTTTTCTCATTGTTTTACTGATCTTTTGGGAGAGGGTATCTTTTGGACTTTACATTTCAAAGGCCATAGAAACCTCCTTACCATTACACAGTTGTTCAAACAGTCACGTACAGTTTTTAGTGTTATATATCACCATTAGTCAGGTAAAGGGGATATTTGACTAAGTCTTCTACTAAAACTGTGTCCTAGAGCAAGAAAATCAAGACTTTTATCTATTGGCACAGAGGCCTTTTAAACTGCATTGTTCCTTTTACTTATCTCTCTCTCAGAAGATCTGTGGCTGTTTGAATTTGGTCACTGATTGTTTTTCTCTGTCTCTTTGCCAAGTTTTCAACCCTATTTGTTCAACGTCTCTAACACTTGGGCTTACTCCACTCCCTTACCCTACCTCCAATTCCCACCCACCATCCTTACTCTACATTTATACTTCCATAGCACCACTCACATATCCCTCAAACTAATACCATTGATTCCCAACAGAATAAAACAATCAATAAAAATTACTCCCAATAGTAACACCCACTCTAGTTTACCACTTAAGACTCTCTACAACCAACTTGGTAGCCTCCTATCACTTTCTAATCCTAATTTACAGAAAAGATAAAAAGTTAAATAAGATGCCTCTAACTCAGATTATTTTGCTATTCCTCTAACTCTACTAACTTTCATCACCAATTATCAAAGCCACCTCCTTCAAATACTTAGGACTTACAGTTCCCACAAAGAATATTAACATCTACCCAGCCAGTTTTTCTCTATAGCACCCTATCTCTACAAACAAACCACATTTGATCTATTTATAAACATCTTAAAACTAAGTATCCAATTTTATGATCAAATACTAAACCAAGACCAAAATATAACTGACCACACTCTTCTTCTGTAAAAATAGCAATTCAAAAAGACAAGCTATCTATATATTACTATCCCAGTGGCTAGATAGGTTGAGTCAGTCATGATCTACAGTGTAGTAGGTCCTAGGCTCAAGTCCTGGGTAGCAATGCTTTTATTGGATGGCTCAGTGGTGCAGTGGTTTGCATTGTCACCTCACAGCAAAAGGTTCTCCCGTTCGATTTTCAGCTGAGGTACCCTCTCTGCGGAGTCTGCATATCCTCCCTGGATTCATGTGGCTTTTCTCTGAATGGTCCAGTTTCCTCCCACATTACAAAGACATGCATCTGGACTGTTTCTCCCTGGGCCTCCACTGAAAATTGGCTCATTCCAAGTTGGACTTTCCCGGTAAACAAATTTAAATAAATTAAATAAAATAAAAATAAAATAAGCAGCGACATTCACCCCAATCCAGGTCCCATTGTTCATGAAACCATCACTTTCAAACCCAAAATAAACCAATAATCTAATACCTCTCAGCAAAAAAGCCAAATCTTAACTCGCCTTACTAAATATGAACCTAAGAAGTATGTGCAATAAAATCCATGTCATACATGCCTACCTTGTCACATATACTCCTGATATAGTCATAGCTACCAAACCCTGGTTAAAAAAATAAATAATGTATAATGAGATCACCCCCAAGATATAATATACTCTGGCATGATATACAAAATGAGCATGCAGGTGGTGTGGCAATCATCTATAAAAACCTCCTATCACCCTACTCCCACAGGAAATTCACAAATTTAACAATGCTGTACTTCTAATAACACTCCTAAAAATCAACAATTGGAAAGCTATATGTGTAACAGCAATTTATATATCACCAGGGAATAACACTGATACTGCTGAAAATATATTGTATTAGATATCCCAACAAATTAAACATGACATCTTTCTCCTCTGTAGAAACCTGGCTCAAGAAATCAAACCTCCTACTCAACCCCAAGAAAACTAAGTTAATGCTCTGTTGTAATCAGTTTGTTTATCCCGGTAAACAAACTTAAATAAGGCTGAATCCCAGGGTGACTGCTGGTTTCTGGCACTAACAGATCGTTAACTAAACAAAAGTTATGTAGTTACCATAACTGTAGATCCTTTCATTCGTGCCCATCCGATACAACATGTGGATCCTTGAGCCACTTGTTCGATCTGATCTGGCAACACAAGTGCTCCAGCCTCAAGCCCCTTAAGAATTTTCCCTTTCTTAATACATTTGTCCCCTGATTTACATCAGATCTTGATTGATGCCTAAAGATCTAGATATGGCTGTACTAATAGGAAACAAAATCTATTCATGATTCAAACACTCCATCAGGTCTTACAAGAGAAGGAAGATGGAAGGTAGGAAGGTTGTCACATTGAATGGACATTAATAAAAGGATTGGTTGTTATGGTAAGTACAAACTTTTGTATTCAATTCATTCTGTCTGTAAATCTGGCAAATGGGTCAAAATCCCCACCTACAACTTCCTGGGCAGCCTCATGACAGTAGACCTTTTAAGACAGTAGCATTGAAGGAAGCTCAAGCTTTCAAGAAGCTGCCCATCTTGTAATAACTAACAAATGTATACATGGATGACCAAGAAGCAGCATCATAGATATCACTTATAGAAAGAGACCTGAAGAAGGCTGTAGAGTTGGCCACAGCCTTTGTGGAGTGTCTTTGGTATTTCTGGCAGTGACTTGTTCTGACTGGCATAAACAAAGGTGATACAATCTGACAGCCATCTTGATAGTGACACCTTCTGGCCCACTTTATTAGAGATGAAGGAAATAAGCAGTTTTGTCTCTTTCCTGCAGTATTTGGTTGGTGAAACATTACTGCCCATGAAAATCAAAAGTTTGCTAAATGTATTCTCCTTTATTTGAGCAGTTTGTAAAAAACAGAGGCAAATGTAGTGTTTGAGATAAGTTTGTTTCTGTAGCCACTTTAGGAACAATGGAGGGGTTAGTTCTGAGAAAGATCTTAAACTTGTGCAAAAGGATGTAATACAGGGATGAAGATAGGACTTGCAGTTCTCAGATTCTCTTGACAGATGTGATGACCACTAGGAAAACTGTTTTCCAGGACTGAAACTTCAACTGTGCTGAGGAAGCAGGCTAAAAGGGAGGTTTAGCTACAGCTTCCAGCACCAGATTTAGATCTCAAGGCAGCAGTAGGTCCTTGATAGGAGGTATGAGTAGACAAATCCCTTTTAGAAATAATAAACGAAAAGCAAAACGGCTTACAGGTAAAACCCAGTATATAAAAAGAGAAGTATATGAGAGAAAACACTATACCGGGTACCACACAATAACGTCTTTATTTAACAAAGTAAAAAGGAGAGGTGAGCGCTTTCGCAACCTTCGTTGCTTCATCAGACAAAGAATTAACTGTTCAACTGCTTGTTTTATATCACTCTCAGGCAAAAATTTTTTTTCCAATTAGTGACATCATACAACTTTTGAAAATTTAAAGGCATATATGACAAGAATATTTTAAAATACACATATAAAATATATATACACAAAAATGTAAAGTATGCTCATATTTATGCATATCTAATTTAAAACAGTTAAATAATCTCATTAAAAATGCATATATATAAAAAATGCATATAAATAAAAATGCATAGTATATTCATATTTATGCATATCTAATTTAAAACAATTAAATAATCTCATAAAAATGCATATATGTAATATATATAAAAAAAATGCATAATACAAAATATATAATAAAAGAAATATATGTATATATATATATATATATATATATATTTATTTTATGCAAAAAATTAATTGTGTTGAAGGCGTCTAGCTTTAAGAAATAGAACTAGTGATGTACAACCATTTAAGCCTGGATATCTATCAGCATTGAGCTTGATAATCCATCTTTGTTCTCGGCTCTCTGTAAAATTTTCTATATCTCCTCCCCTCACATTTCTATGTATATGTTGTAAAACAAAGAACTTGAAAGAGTGTGAAGGGTCAGTGTTTAAAACATGTTGAGCAAGCGCACTAGTAGTTCTACCTATAATTCCAGACGCAAAGGTACTTTTCCTTGTAGGTCTTGTACTGCTTGTACACATATTCATAGTACTACACCATATATTCATCCTGTTAGAAATTTTACACTATACTCTCATTCATATGCAGACTGTAAAACCACAGATGTTATTTATTTTTGTTTCTGCCAAATATGTCATGCCTTCTATATAGGAAAAACAAATAGAAACTTAAAGGATAGAATATTGGAACACATAAGAGACATCAGAAATAACAAAACTACTAGTGCGCTTGCTCAACATGTTTTAAACACTGACCCTTCACACTCTTTCAAGTTCTTTGTTTTACAACATATACATAGAAATGTGAGGGGAGGAGATATAGAAAATTTTACAGAGAGCCGAGAACAAAGATGGATTATCAAGCTCAATGCTGAGACTGAGAGTGATATAAAACAAGCAATTGAACAGTTAATTCTTTGTCTGATGAAGCAACGAAGGTTGCGAAAGCGCTCACCTCTCCTTTTTACTTTGTTTAAATAAAGACGTTATTGTGTGGTACCCGGTATAGTGTTTTCTCTCATATACTTCCCTTTTAGAAATACTTTGCACACTTTTTATGATGCACAGGAGTGATTGCCAAAGTCTAAATAGAAATAGAGATTGCTGCTAGTAGGACATTGATTGCAGAGTAACAAGAGTCAAAGTAAAAAAGCGACTCTAAGAAATGGAGGATACCAGAAACCAATTCAGAAAAGGAATCCTTCTGGGAAGCTGTGAGGCTCCTAATCACCTACTCAGTGAGATATAGATCTTTTGGCCATTATTGGCATTGGAGAAACAAAGTAGTTAACTATAGATTCAGAATGCCTGAGTGAGACCTCCAGAAAGGGTGAGTGATTAGATCTGGAATGGAATCCAGATGCCAAGGGGACTTTCAGAGATGCAGTTTCCGGGGGGAGGGGAACCAAATTTGTCTGAGTCAAAAGTGAACTATGAAAATGACTGTGGCCATGCACCTCAATGCTTTCTGCAGGAATTTGGAAATCAGTGGGATGGGTAGATAAGCAAAAAGCAGCCCAGACACCATTTCTGATACAGTCTGGGCCTTGGTGACTTTTCTGGTGAGGGGATCAAGGCAAAGAACTTGATGTACTTGGTGTTCTGAAGAAAAGTGAAGAGAGTGCAGCAAGAGGTGCCCCAACAATGAAGGACCACTTGTGGGGCACAAGGTAAGTATTGCTAAACCTGTAACACTAAGCAGTGCCACAAAAAAGTGGCATGAAGCCATTACTCAGTGCCAAACCATCATTGCTTTGTGACATAATGGGTGCAATCTGGTTCACCCTTGCTTGTCGATGTACCAAGTTACTGTCATATTGTTCATTTGGATGAAGATATTGCAATGGCGAAGCTGGTCTTGAAATTCCTGCATCACAAGGAGGATTGCCCTCAACTTGAAGACATTTATATGTGAATTGGCATCTATGTTTTGACCACTGAGTTTGGACTATTCTCTATTCATAATGCCCCCCCCCCCACCTGAGATAGGAGAAGTCCATTTTCTCTGTTGCTACCAGGTTTGGGATCACAAATGATATTCCTGAGGAAACCAGGGTGAATTTATTCACCCTTTCAGATGAGATATGCATGAGTCTATTATGACTATTGTTTTGGACCGAGGATGCAGGGGTTGATACCACTGGGCTTGAAGAAGTCATTGTAAAATTTTAATATGGAAATGAGTAAAGTGTATCATAGAGTTGAAGAAGCCATGGGACCCAGGACTCTCAGAACTAAAGCAGTAGAAGGAGCAGTGCTGAGTAGCAGTGATTGGATGGCTGCTGTCAGGGTCTGAAGACTTTACTGTGGAAGAGAAATTATTGATTGGGCAGTGTTTAGATTGCATTCTATGAACATGATAATCTGACTGAGTGCCATGCAGCATTTCTCAAGATTTACTGTCATGCCCAGAGAGACACAGAGAAAGAGGATGTAGTTTCTATGATAGGTGACTCCACTGCGGGGGCAACCAGGAGTTAATTATCTAGCCATGGAAAGATGTTGTAAACCATGAGTTGTATATGTTCTGCTAAGATGACCATGCATTTGTTTAGCAGCCTAGGGACTGTGGTAAGTCCAAATGGCAAGTCCCTGAACCCATCATGACTGGCTCCTATGTGGAATCACAAGTACTTCCACAACTCCTGTGCAATCTTGATGAGAATGTAGGTGTTGTGGACATCTATGGAGTACATCCAGTTGTTCGCCCTGAAACAGGGTAGAATTGACTGTACCATGATCATTCTGAAGCAGGTCTTTGCAAGTATCTGTTTAGGAGACTTTGATCTTAAGTCTGAGGTCTTAAGTTTTCTTGGGCACCAAAAAGAACTTCAAATAGAAGCCTGGCCTTGCCTGATTTGTTGGGACCTCTTGTATTGGTCTTTTTTAGAGAAGGGAGTTTATCTCTCTTCAAGGTGCTTTTCTCTGATTGGCTGGAACATTCAGCAATGATCTGGTGTGTTGGGGTGTGGTAAGGGAAAAGGAAATGTAATAGCCTCTGGATATAATCCCTCTTGCCCAATTGTCCAGTGTGATGGCTCGCTATGCAAAGAAGTGAAGGGAGAGATGTCCACTGACTGCCTCTAGAGTGGAGTAGTTGGGCAGACCTTCAGGGATACAATTCCTTGTGATTTGAAAAGGGACCACAATACTTCTGGATTTGCAGGCCCTCTCTACCTCTGGGCCAGTGTCCATTAAAGGAGTTTCCTCTGCTGTGGATGCCTCTGTCAGTAGGTGAATCAAGCTACTGAAACTTAGACTTTCTAAAGAGATGACAAGGCATTTTTGATTCCTACTATAAAATCTCTGTGGGGTCCTGAACTTTCCTCCAGTGGCAGAAAGAGTTCTACTACCTTGTTCAAACATCTGTATTCTTTCCTTCACTGACAGACCAGATAGGGGTGATTCTTCAATGGGAATGGGAGCATTAGTGAATGATGCCTTGAAGTTGTCCACAAAGTCACATAGGTGCAGCTATGTATGATGTCTCATCATTATGCCTGATCTGGCTTCCCTAGCAGCTCCACCTGACACGTTATGCATCCAGCTCATGAAGAGTATAGTCATGTTGGACATATTAGGTAACACTTTTACATGAAGTACTGTTGAAAGTACTAAAGCTCCCATCTTATATTAAAGATTCCTTTGATTTTTTGAAGAGAGTGGGAGGAATAAAGTGGAATGAAAATATGTGCTTTGTAGTAGTAGATGTAACTAGTCTATATACTAATATACAACATCAATATGGACTAGAAGCTACACAGTATTTCTTAGGTTCATAGGTTCATAGGTTCATACTAGGCTATCTGCCCTAGGGCATTTATAAGCCTACCCAGAGTGTGTTTGGCTTTCGCCACCCATTTTAAATTAATTTTGCTATGCCCTTTTTCGAGGTTAGTATACTGTGCCTCTGTCTAACAGTGACACAGAAGTGATACCCGAGGTGAACCTACGATCCCCCATCCACTCATCAAGATTCCTCTTGAAGAGAGTCAATGAGGGACTCTGCCTAACCTGGACTGGGATTTTATTCCAGAGTGAAGGGAGCCTCTGGGTTATGAATCTGTCCCTCCAGCATGTCCTATTTATTTCAGTGCTGAGGTTCAAGTCTCTCAAGTGTGTAGCTTGATGGGATTTGGATTTTCTGAGGTGCAGCATGTCCATTAATTCCGGGTTGGACATGGCTTTATACATCAGGCACAGATCGCCTCTGAGCAGGCGGTATGCCACTGAGTAGAGCTGGAGTTTCTTTAACCCGACAGCATATGGCATCTGTTTGAGCCCTTTGATCCTCTTGGTGAGGTACTTTTGGGGTCTTTCCAGTTGTTGCAGGTGTCTGGTAAGGTACTTGGGAGACAATCCCAGAACTCAGTATATTGAAGAGCTAGTACATTTCTGTTTGAATAACAACATATTTGAATTTGAGGGGAACCTTTATAGACAAAAACAAGGTACAGCTATGGGGGGCAGCTTTTGCCCCCATGTATGCAAATTTGTTCATGGGGTTAATGGAGAGTACTCATATATACAGAAATGCATTTTATCAGAGATATGTTAGACACTATTTCAGATTTATAGACGGTCTCTTTTTTATGTCATGTGGTAGAGAAGAGGTGTTTGAGTTTTTGAATTTTTTGAATAACAACAGATTTGGAATCAAATGAGAAAATTGAAACTAAGATTCATAGAAAATTTAATCAGTTGAATTTAATGTTACAAGCTACTAGTTGCCACCCACCACATACTTTGGCATCTATTCCTTATGGGGAACTGCTTAGAATTAAAAGGTTATGCAGAAACATAAATGAGTCACAGACAGAAACTGATAGAGCTATAAAAATGTTTTTGGATAGAGGATATGAAGAGCAATTGGTAATGGAAAGTTATGCTAAAATTTATGAGAAGCATGACGTTAGTAAGAAAAGAAGTTACACAGGTAACATAGGAAGTGGGAAAATGACTTCAGAAGACAATTCTTTATTTTTTGTTACCAAATATACTGTTTTTTCAGATAGACTCAATAGCTTATTAAAAGAATACTGGAAACTTATAAAGAGACAAGTTCCCTCTTTGTCACAAGTAAAATTTAAAACATCTTATCAGAGGGGACGTAACTTGCAAGATTTTTTGGTACATAGTAAATACAGTAAACCAAAAGAGCGAATTAATAGAAATGTAAAAAAATTGGGCACAAGCCCTTGTGGCAAGTGTTCCATTTGTCAATATATAGCATCTACATTTGATAGAATAAATGGTAAAAAGTTTGAAATACTGGACTGTTTTTCCTGTATGACAAAGGGAATAGTTTATGCAATTAAATGCTCTTGTGATTGTTTCTATTTTGGAGAAAGTAAAAGAAGTTTAAGTGAAAGGATAAAAGAACATGTTAGGGACATAAAAAAATAATAAAATCATAAGTCCCGTAGCAGATCACTTTAATACAGTACATTCGGGAAACACAAATAATTTAAAAGTTACAGTTTTGTAACATGTTTCTTTGCATTTTGCAAGTGATGATCTGCTTAAACATTCACTAAGAAAAAAGGAATCAGTTTTTATCATTAAATACAATACTATGCAGCCTCATGGGCTAAATAAAGAATGTAACTGGCAGAGTTTTATTTGAATTCTGTTTTAGCTTTAAGAAATTTTTATTCTGCCTAATTGGTATAATTATTTAATAGAAATTGATTGTGTTATAAATAGGAAATATTGTGAGTTTGTATTTTACTCTGTAAACGCTGTCACGGCCGAGGCGCTAGGAAGAGATTTTATGGTGGAATCTACTGCTTTTTACTTTGCTGTGGAATAAACAGACTTTTATTTATTGAAAAGAAGAAGGTGTCATTGGTTTGTTGGAACGTGGTTGGTGATACTAGGTAACACTGTTTTAAGTTGTCTGTTAGTGTCTATTGTAAGAGGGTTCGTCAGAGTTCAGAAAGTCTGTTCAGCTAGATCTCTCTGTGTGTGCATGCATGTGTATGTGTGTGTGTGTGTGTGTGTGTGTGTGTGTGGGACATAGTTCATGACCCTTAGTTCAAAGGAGACAGAAGCATACAACTGCTTCTCTAGTCTATCCATTGCCCTGGACTCCTAAAAGGGTGGTTGAATGGAAGATGGGTCTTCAGAAAGCTCTCTGTTCATAGCTACCACCACAATGATGGAGTCTACTGCTGGGGTTTGGACCAATGTAGCTTATCCTTTGGTGAGCAAAGGATCGTGATCAGTTTTCTGGGGACTGCTTTTCAGTCATCCAGACTCTGCCATGACGTCCTGACCACAAGATCAATTAACTTTTCTGATAGAGGTACCACCTAGGATGTAGACAGTTCTAAGCCATATGCCTTGATTAGAACTGTCTTTTCCTGAGGGTGGAGTCTACGAGCCAAGCTCCTCTCTGATGCATTAACTCTTACAATCTTGTCAAATGAGACATTCTCCTGAGGGGATTGTGGAGATCCCTCTCAATTCTCCAAGTCAGAATTTGTAGTCAGGGACTCCAAAGGGAAGTCTAGGTGCTTCATTTTGAACATCTTTTTTTGGAATGTCAGGAGATGAAGCACCTGACTCCTCAGGGGACCTAAGCTGCTGTTAAACAGGAGGAATGAGGCTCATAGCTTGGCTCTGATCTGTGGGTGCTTAACAAGAAGTAGGGAAGATAGAAAGAGAGACCTGGAATAGAACCATGACTGAAGGTACCTGTGGCAAGGTTCTAATAGGAGAACCAATCAATTTCCTTAGCACTTGACAAGTGAATCCTACATCAGTTGGATCTGAAGATCTTGCACAGACTTGCTATTTAATTATAAGAATCTAAAACTGACAGAGGTGGTAAAGATGCAGCTTATATTTTAATTAGACCTTTAGGTGTCTCTAAAACAAAGCTTGCCCAAAATCTTCATGTTCCAGGTTTATTTATTTATTAACCTTGAATGGTTCTATGGTGGCACTTCCTGCAGAGGGGATTACACCTTATGCATAAATGATAAATGTATGAGTGCTGTTCTGATTGAGTTTGCTAAGGTTGTGGTTATAGATCAGACTGATAAGTAATTGTTTATTGTATGCCAGTCATGTTCAGGATGCTTCATATTTTCATGGACATTTGGAGACTGCACAATGTTAAAATACCTCTGATTTGCTGCAGTTAGTTTCCCCAAAAACAGAAAGTTGACGTAGATATTTATTATGGTATGGTATGCCAAGTCTCATGATGGCTATGCTGATGGGTAGACCTGGCTACTTCTTGTAGGAAACATAGACATATAATGGCCTGGTTGAGGTAAGTTGTAGTTTGATTGAATAGTGGTGTATGTTTTGTGTGGACTCAAAATGATTATGTGTGAATAATAATCATGGAACAATGATTACATCTCATTTCTGTGTGGGGTGAGCCTGGAGTCAAGATATAAGTCAGAGGGTGATTCAATTAATATTACAAATATGTACACTAACAACAAAATTAGAAGTACCTCCAAGGTAAATCACTTTTGTGAGGTTAAAATTATTTGAAGAGTAAGTTGTTTGTGAAAATATGAGTTACATTTATTTGGCGGGAGCGATTAGTATGTGGAGGTTATAATGAATACTTTTCAAAATACAGAAGGCCAGGCATGCATGTAAAAGGTAAACAATTGTTTTGGGAGGTTGGAAGGAAGCACCACACGAGTGCTTAAGAAATACAGGCTATCCTTATTTTATTATTTTAGAATAAGTGAATTCAGTTTTAAGATGGGAAATATTATTCAAATTTTATTTGATTGGAATTTAAGAAATGGTGTTTCTTATGGGAAAGTCGCTTTCAGTTCAAGATATCAGACTGGACCAAGTTGAACACTTAAAAGATTTAATGGGGTACTAAAGCTACAGTCTTTAGCTACATAATGTGTTATAACTGAGAATGGATAAAACAGAGCTGATGTGATTTATGTAGTGGAAGTATAAATATTAGTATTTGTTAATGTGCTAACATTTGCAAGAGCATATTTAAAGCATTTTGCTCAACAGAAAAGCATTCACCTCATTTAAGTGTTCTCAACAATTTTATCATTACTACTGACTGATTATATGATGGGAGGTATGTTTTATGGTATATATTTCCATATTATATATGCCAAAGCATATTATGATAGTGTAATTTAAAACTGATAAGTCCTACATTATGAAAATGAAGACAGACATAGTTAATGCCAGTGTAAATGAATGTAAATTAGTAAATTAGTGTGTTATATTTGTAAGGTCATGATACATCTTATAAAGACTACATCCAGTTCTAGTTCACTGTTTTCAGTTTGTATCATAAACATTTGTCTGGATTCATCCTTAATGATTATGTATATAGATAATGGTTTCTTGGTTTGGAGGTAAATGATAGCGATTTTCTTAAAAAAAAAAAAAAAAAAACTAAAAGAGCATTTGTTTTCTTTTACTTTTATACAGGATATAGCTGCTTCACTTTTAATACAAAAACTCAGATCAAATTAGACAGCCCAGATATCCTGTGTAAAGACAATACAACAAGCAAAATGTTAAAGTATACTTGACCTCCAAGAATTAGGCATTAATCTCGGCTCAAAGAGGATGCAAATTGAAACATAACACAAACTGTATGTAAACACAAGTACTGTTAGATGGTACCCACTCTTACATTTTGGATTATTTATTTCATTTGTGTCAGTTAGAACATTTGATGAGGCACCGGTCTTCTGATTTATGAAGACGTCAATGATTAACTGCCATCTACATAATTTATCTGAGTCAGTTATTTCCAGTTTATAGTGTTACATCATTTCATGTGTGCTATATGAGTAAATAACACTGGTCAAATAAAAATTATACTCCTGGATTAAAAAAGAATCAGATTGAGACTGTTTGTAGTTAGGGGCGACAGTGCCACATGCAGTGCAGTGTGACACAATAAAAGCTATGTTTTGCAAAACAAATATAAACAAACAATTAAATAAGCGCATTTCATTCAACCTGAAGTAACTTTAAGCCTGCCACAATAATTAATGGAGTATTTTTAATATGTAACCATCTCCAAAAAATGCATGACTGCATGACTGGAATTATAAAGAAGTAACCAAATGTGAAAAACTCAACGTCAACTTATAATAGCAGCAATAAATGCTATGAGTGTGAGTTATTCATTATTTACTCACTTCCATTTTGAATCAGCTACATGGACTTTATCCTTGACTCCATCATTCATGGTAAAATATTATACTATTTTTATTTATTTATTGACATTTGATTACAGGGAAAGTTCGACTGGGATGAAGCCCGTTTTTAGCCGAGGCCCAGGGAGAAAAGCTCCGAGTCATTACAAAACATTTTAGGAACAATAATTTTGCAGTCTTCAAAAATAAAACAAAAAAAATGCAGTTTAAATAATTATAACAAAGTAGACATAATATAAAAACATTGGTTAAAAATCGATGCAAGGAATATGACAATGATTTAATATTTAGAGAAACATTAGACAGTTTCTAGAGAAAGTAAATGTAAGTTAGTCTAATACAAACAGGAACTGCAGTATGAGGTGAGGGAAAAACAGACTTAAGGTATACTTAGAGAGAAAGTCAGGGAACAGTATTAGATAGCAATAAGGAAGTATAAGGAATGAAAAGATACTATTTCACATTTAGGGATATAATTTACCCTGGTTTTGAGCAAGAACAGAGACAGATTTTAGCTAGGAAGTCTTCCAGAGTGGTTTTGAAAGATGGCAGAGAGAGTACAGACCTGATATATACAGGTAAGGCGTTCCAGGCCTTAGCAACATTGTACGAGTACAGACAATGGCCAGCAGATTTGCTAGATTTGTAGACAGGAATTTTTGGTCACTGGATTGCAACGATTGACTGGGAACATATTTGTGTAGAATGTTTTTTAGTGCTGGACAGGCAGATGGATACTGGATCATTTTATAGGTGCTAAGAAGTTGTGTATATGTTAGTTGATATAGCTGTTCTAACCAATTTATTCTTTTCAGTGCTATACTGTTGTGGGTTCTGAAAGGGGTATGTGCTGCAAATTTAGTAACTTTGTTATAGCATTGTTCAAGTTTTCATTTTTGTTGAAGCCTGGAGGTTAATGGGGATGGGAGCACCATAAAGAAGAGTGGGGAGGGGATAAGTAGTGCCAAGTGCAGCTTTAGATGTGTTAGTGAGAAAGTTTTTGGCTCTGTAAAGCATCCATAGCTTTTGATGAATTTTTCTTATGCAATTTTGTATATGCAGGTCAAATGTCAGATTTTCATCCACTATCATTCCTAATAGTTTGCTATGAGAAGTGACTTCAATGGTTGTATTATCAAGAGAGAGGACTTTAAATATTGTTTTTTCATGAGAGACAGATTTAGGAAAAAAGTAGTAGTTTGGTCTTTTGGGGTTGAGTATGAGTTATGAGTTACGAAGCCATGTTTCAGTGGCTGTTAAAGCTTCCTGAGTAATTTTTTGGAGGTGTACCATGTTGTCAGATGTGCAAGTGAGGGTGCAATCATCTGCGTATTGTATTAGGGTGGCCTGTTGTGTGGATGTATAGAGTGTGTTGGTGAAAATGTTAACAAGGAGGAGACCAAGGATAGAGCCTTGTTGTACACCTGTGGTGTCAGGGAGATAAGGAGAGAGTGTGGAGTGCCATTTTACTGACTGATACCTATTGGACAGGTAGCTTTTGAAACACAGAAGCTTGGGCTGCAGGAGATAGTCTAGCAATTGTTTTTGAATACATTGTTCAAGTATTTTGGTGGGAGGAGATAAGATTGCTATAGGTCCAACATTAGTAATGTCTGTTGAATGTCCTCCTTTGTTTAGAAGGATAACATGTGACTTTTTCCAGAGAGAGGGAACATGGGATCCCTGGACTGACCTATTTATAAGGCTTGAGACAGGATAGCCAATGCTACTATGACTTCTTTAATGGCTGTCCAAAACTTTTTTAGGGTCGTGTTTAGTATTATTATGAAAGCTATTATAGTATAGTTTTTTGTCTTTATTTCTTTGCTTTTTATTACGATGCAAAACATTCTGAAGTTTTCAAGATATTGAGATGTTTTCATTGTTGCCATTCTTTCCATGCTTTTTCTCAGTTCTGAATTAGCATTCTACTCTTTTTTGGACTGCCAAATTTAATTATTTGTTTTCATTCTGTTCCTTCTAGGAGGTGCAATGCTAATTAGGATATTTAGAAAAGTTGTATTGAATTCAATTACAGCATCATCTAAGGGGAGGATTTTTGGGAAGTTCCATTTAATAGATGAAAGTGCTGTAATGAACATTTCTAGGTTAAACTTGGAAAGATTGCGTGTTGTTTTATAAATATGCTGTTTAATTGGATTTGTGTGATGTCTAGTCGTATAGATTGGAAGATGATCACCAATAGAGACTGACATGGTACCTGTGATGAAGTATTTGCTAGGGTCTGATACTATGATCCAGTCTAAAACGGAATTTGATGTCTTACTATAGTGTGTGGGGCTATTAATCAGTTGCATGAAACCATGACTTCATGTTGCGTTCATGCTAGATGGAAGGGAGTTAGAGTTTATGTCCGGACAATTGACATTCACATCATCTAGTAGTATTTTTCCTTTTGGAAATGTTATGGATATCCAGTGTAGGATACTTTCTAGTATAGCTGTATTATTGTCAGGAGGGATATAAAGGACAGTAAAACATATTTGTTTATAATTGTTTATTTTGAGGAAAGCAATTAAAAAGCTCTGTTGTTGACCCGCGGTAGTGGTACTGTGGTAGCGTTGTTGCCTCACAGCAAGACGTTGTCCCGTTCTATTCTCAGCTAGAGCGTCTTCTGTGTGGAGGCATGCATGAATGGGCGTGCCTTCGTTGAAGGTTGCGCATCAGGGCTGGTAACTCGGCATGTAAAAATCCACTACCAAACATTAGCGGACCGGAGTTCCTCTGTGGCGACCCCTAACCGGGATAAGCCGAAAGACACAACAAAATTAAAAAGCTCTGTTGAACTGAATTTTGGTGTTGGTTTGCTGTAAGGGAAATGTGATAGGTACTGGGAAATATTACAGCAATACCACAGCTTTCCTCTTTATACGGTCATTACGGATGATATTATAGCCAGGAGGTATAACTCTGGAATCATTTATGCTGGGTTTAAGCCAGGTTACAATTACTGTGAGAACATCAGGCTTATGTTGGCTAATCCAGGTATGAAGTTCTGCAGTTTTATTTCTTATACATCTAACATTTTTGCAGCAAAAATTACATCACCACGGTTGGGGACTGGCTGTTGTTGGGTTACAGAAGTGTGGGACAGAATTATCTTTGTGCTCATTGTGATAGGTGGGGTCAGGATTACAATGTATATCTCCTTCTGGAAGGATTTTAGTATATAGTGGAATTATGCATACTTGTATTTTGGAGAGGATTCCTGCACTTAATTTTGTCTTGGTTTGAGTTGAATTGTAATTAATCAGCCTATATTTGGAATAAAGATGAGGGGTAATATTAACTAGGTTTGGTGCAATGTGTGGAGAGTGTAAAGAGGAAGTATGGGTAAGTGGATGGGACAGAGTTGGACAGTTGTTGCTATATATTGTTGAGTTGTGACAGGATGAAAGATGGCACGGTAGAAGGAGAAGAAAAGAAGATACGTTGTAGAGCAGCATATTTAATTACAAGAATCTATATTTTACAAACGTCAGGTGAGTGGGGACGTAGCAATGCAGAAGGAAACAAGAACTTGCAATAGGAGATCCAGTGATGGTGGATTCTGAAAGCTGGAAGAGGATAGGTAAGGAGAGAATAATTTATATAAAGGAAGAGAGGTATTTTGTCATGGTATCTTCTGTGGAATGTAAGGAATAGAGGGGTATTAAAGGCTAGAATATAATAATGTAGTCAAAATAAGAAGAAATGAGGGTTTATCTGGGAAAAGAAGAAGAAAAAGATACAATGTGGAATAGATAGGTACTATTAGAGAAGGTTGTGATTATAAATGGATGTAGTACAAAGCAGTATGGGAGGGAGAAAGATAGTTGGGAATGGAGTTAACAATTAAGTAGAGCTAGGGAAGTAGGAAACAAGACTCAGAAGTGTATTTATAGCTGTAGTATGGTCATTGGGGAGGGTTTGGGAATAACAGTCACAAGTGAAATGTGTATGAAGGAAGATAGTGAGTGCATGCAAGAAGAGACACATACTGAGAGGGATATTTAGTGATACTTACTGCTATGGTGACAAATTCAACTTGAGTTCAACTTAAAACATATCAATGAGTTTATAGCCAGAAAATCACTACTATAGTGACATCTCCAGCTTCAGGTCAATTTAAAACAGATTAACCAGTTTATAGCCAGAACAAAGCAATTAACAGAGATGCAAGTAAAACGAGCTGTCTATCACTACCTGAAAGTTCTAATTTCACAGAGAATTGCAATCACAGGGCAGGCATGCATTTAACTGATTAAAGTTAATATGCAGCAAGATCCTTCATTATAAATATGCTTACACAAAACAGTGACAAAATTCTCAGTAAATTTGTAGGTGTAGGGCCTTATGGCAGAACTTCTGCAATATCAAGGTTAGATGTAGTGACCGCAGGCTATTAAACAATGACAAAATTCTCAGTAAACTTGTAGGTGTAGGGCCTTATGGCAGAGCTTCTGCAATATTGAGGTCAGGTTAGAGACCACATGCTATGTGCTATGAAGGAAGAATGTGACTGAGTGTAAAAGGTGACAACACAATACCTACATCACAGCATTAATTATTGTATTTTCCTCATTTTATATGCAATACTTTTTTATTTTGTGTGTAAATAAACCCACTTAAACAGATGAACTACAAAGGACTGGTTCTAATGATGGCTGGAACATATTAAGTTAGTGGAAGTAGTGATGAGAAAACATTTTAGTTTGCAAACTCCAAATTGTATACTAAATAACAGTCCTATGCCCAACTTTTTTCTCCACTCTGGAATGAAATGTAATCCTCTAGAATAAATTGCTACTGCTTAAGAAATTTGGATCTTAGTCTAAGAATCTGTCTGAGTATATTATTGTATGTTCAATTAACAATAGTGGGCATTATTAAAAGCTCTGTGCTTGCACAGAAGATTGCAGTGGTCAAAACAATCCTTGTGGCAAAAAAGAGTTACTATGAGGAACTTGTAAAAATCCTACGTCCGTTTCTGGGTGTGGTCTGGATAAAAACTCCAATAGCAGCGAAAAAGGTTGTCTTGTATTTGTTTTCTGTTGGTGACAACAAACCTGTGTGTTGAACTGAATCTGATGAATCATGAGTAAACTGGAGAAAACCATGGAGGCATTAGCAAATTCTAACAAGGCAGTAATAAACTTGACAGCTATCCATCAGGAAAAATGTACAACCACTGTTTAACACCTATGTAGCTTTTCACAACCAATATCTTGATGAATCAGCCTTTTACCCCACTGGGAATCTCAACACTAAGTCACCTCTGAAGAAGGTAAACAATGAGCATAACCTGGAGGCCTAGCTGGTAGTCTTCAGAAGGTGCTCAGCTTATGAGAATTTGCCCAAGTTTATTGGGCCAGAATTCTGTCACCACACTTTAGTGGGGAAATCACTGAATAACTGATGTCATATGTGGTCTTAAAGAATGCTGATCCATCTAAGTAACAGATCCAGGAAAGAGCTGCAGCATCCTCTAAAACAAAATCCCTTCAGTTTCACAACTGCGCATTTAGTACAGACCAGTAAGGTCACAAATAGCTGATGTAATGCATACTTTAAAACTGTACATAAAACCTCATGTAAATAACATATGCAAAATATTAGAAATATTGGCTATAGATAAGTTTAAAAGAACATTCCCTAGTAGCTTTAGAATGGGTGTATTCCAAAATGACCTTAAGTCTTTTGAACAGCTAGTTGTTTTAGATTGCAAAGCATAAGTTAGACTTGCATGCATCAAGAGTTAATAACCTTTTACCTAAGTATGCTGCTTTGCCTGCAATCAAGAAAAAATGTCTCCCATTTGAGATATGTTTTCAATACAATAAAAAAGAGAATATAGACAAATACTGTATAGTTAGCTGCAACAATACTGTGGTTGTAAAAACTGTTAATACTAGCTAACAAATTATGCCTTAAAGCATCCATGGAATATAAACTAGCTTCAATAAGTGTAGACTCTACTTTTCTGTCTCTATGTAATCTCTAAACTTGCCAAATGTAATATTGTGGTAGAGAGAAAAGAAACACAGAGATTGCTGGATTCAGGGGTATGATGAAATTACTAAAATCACAATATATTTGCAGTCATACATCTAGTGCAAAGAGAATTGAAGTAAAATGAGTACATGGCCACGAGGAAATATCCTGTTATGGAAAATATTATACCCTGTAGCTCTAATGCTTAACTTTATACAAGACTTCTTGCAATTTAAAGAGCCATGGAGGTTATAGGGGAACTGTTTAACCTGATATAGTGCCAGAAATATATAGTACCACCAAAAAAAAAATGAAAGCAGTGCTAGACGACACAAAATGTGGTAATATTTGCCTCTATATCTTGCCAAAAGGCTCCAGTTGTTAAAATAATAAAAGTCCAGAGCTGAGACCAACAAAGAAGGTAAAGTTTATCAAAAGACTGCAGTAGTTGCAATAATAACACAAACTACCAAGCAGACTGACAGGGAAAGTCAGTCTTACCAAAAGATTCCAGAAGTTAAAAGCAATAAAGTAAAAATAATATTTTCATATTTCACACGGAATAGTCTGGGATTAAAAATTTCACTAGGAGAAGTGAATATAGGAACTGAGGAATGTGCAGATCATACCTCTCAACCTGTTAGAGTAAGAAATATGGAGAAAACCATAAATAATGGGGGGCAGAGACTCCAAAATAGGGACAATTTTAAATATTCCTCTTACAAACTTGGAAAAGTGATAGAATAACAGGTTTCACATTAGCATGAATTTTTCTGAAGGGTATGAAGTCTGAAACTCAAATGTCTGTCATTATTTTCTGACTTTAATCCTCAAAGATTTGCAGTAATTTGCTAGAAAACCAAAATTTTATAAGGAACAGACCAAAAATATTAGGAAAAAATCTAGGCATTCTGCAAAAATCTAAACAGTTGAAAGGTATGGTGCAGAAGAATCGTATGATGGAGGAAAAAGAAAAGGAAAGAAATAGCTGAAGAGAGAATCACACATCTCTCTGTTATATACGAGGAGAGAGACAAAAAGAGAAGCAGGATTCTGAGGGAAAAGAAAACATGACAATTACTGAACAAGAGAAATGATATGCAAGTGCTCATTGGGGGAAGAAAATTATTTTCATCAGTTACTGTACCTTTTATACTGAATGAACAAGATGAATGGATAAAGGCTGTACATATGTTTGCAGCAGACAAGGCCAAATCTTTCACTTCACATCAGAATACTAATGAAAACAATGCTAACTCAGATGGCCTCCATGGAAGCCATGTCAATTTATTGAAAGGTCAGTGGGAAGATATTATGCTAAGTTCAGCTAGACAAGATATAGCTAAAGTAGATGGGAAACCAAGAAAAAAAACCCCAGTCCCATTTCATACCCATACTCTGAGCAAAAAATGACTTGCCTAAAACAGAAAACAAATATTAAGTACGCTGCTAGTTCCAATATATTTTAGGACTCGTGTAATGAAGCTGGCACATAGCCACGTTTTGCATGGTTGAATAGATAAGGAAAGAGTTTAACTAGATTTTACTGGCCTGGTGTTTTGAAAAGCATAGAGAACTTTTTTATACAGCTTGCCTAGAATTTCAAAGAATGGCAACCAATCCCAGAATTAAGAATCCTTTGATACCGTTACTCATTGTGGCTGTCCCATCAAATAAATAGCAATTCACTATGTGGAGACGCTTGTAAAATCAAAAGAGTACCAATGGTATGTCTTAGTAATTTCTAAATTATAGTGCTGCAACAACATTTCCTGAGGCAGTACGTCTATTTAAAGTTAGAGCAAAGCCAATAGCAAAATAATTAGTACTGTGTTTTTTCAACAGTAGTAATCCCATGAAAAATTCTTACTGATAAAAGGCATCCCATTCATGTCCAGACTGATGCATGAACTTTGTCAGTTTTTAAAGTGAAACAATTAAGGACTGTTTTTTAGCACCCTCAAACTTTAATAAAACATTAACACATATGTTATGGAAGACTACATAAGTGCATGAGAGAATCTGGGATGAGCTGCTCCTGTATATTCACTTTATAAGGAAAGTAGCCCAAGCCTCAGCTGGATTTACACCATTTAAACTGAAGTATGGCAGATATCTCCAAGATGTAGATATAGCAAAAGAAGCCTGAGTGGAAAAAACACCCCCTTTAAAAATGTGATTGAACATTTTCATACCTGCAAGGGATAAAGTATTTCTGTTACTACCCACTGCTGAAAATATGTTCCTAGCAAAGTGACATTTTGAAACTGCAGATAAAACAAATGAAGTGAAATATAAGGTTAATATATATATATATATATATATATATATATATATATATATATATATATATATAGTATGCAGTTAAGTCTCCCATAGCATTTCCTGAAGTCAAAATATAGCAGGCATTATCTGTGTCACAAAAACAAGAAGTAAAATAATTTGTACTTGCCTATAAGAAAAATTTCCCAAAGTTGTCTGGTACAACCAGTTTAATCCAACACAATAGGGAAAACATGCCTGGTGATAAAGTACATTTAAAAACTTCCTGCCTACCAGAATCTCAATTCCAAGCAGTCATGGAAAAAATAGAGAAATGCTCAAAGTTTGGGTCATAAAAGAATCCTAAAGTGAGTCATATACTCCCATTTTACTGTTGCCCATGCATGATGGGCCTATAGAATTTTGTAGCAACATCAGAATGCTAAATAGCATATCTTGAAAAATAGCAACTCTGGCTCCCGATGTGCACTTTGTGTTTTATGTGGAATTTGCTGAGTTGTCATCCGTTTGGGCGGCCATTTGAACTGGTCAGATGTGTGGTTGTTTGCAGCCATGGTGTTTTTTGCTCGAACTTGGTATATTTGCTTGTTTTTGATTGTTGTGCCAACCATGGCCATTTGGGCCTTCAGGAGTGGAGGTTGTGCTGAATGTGGGTAGTGGAGACCCAATTTTGGCAGCTGTTTTTTGTTTTTGAGTTCTGTTGAGCTGGAGGAACCAGTCTTGGACTTGGAACATTGCTGGTGTTGAAAATGGAGCTAGTGACAGTGTGGTTAGTGAGGATGGAGTGGATTGCTGTGGTCACTGTGTCAACTTGGTCACCAGTGGTTGTTCGGGTCTTCAGGTGGTGGCGGTTGTGCTGAATGCTAGTAGCGGAATGCCCAACTTTGTCTACTGATTTTGATGTGAATCTGGACTTGGGTTCAGTTGAGTCAGAGGGGACTGGTCTGAGACTTGGGACATTACTGGTTTTGGGGACAGAGCTAGCGATGGTGTGGATGGGGAGGATTGCTGCGGTTGCTGTAATCGCCATTTTGATGGGTCGAGCATGATTTGTGCAGCTTTGGTGCATCCAGATGGCTTGGACTCTGTTGTTGTTGTTTTTGTTGTTATGTGTAGTTGTTTCTGTTTTTATGTTTTGCACATGTGCTTAGAGAAATGTAATTTCATTCAGCTGTGCACTGTTGCTGTATGGTCTGAATGACAATAAAGTTAACTTCCTACAGCCCAAGTGGATCTAACCAAAGGCTATTGACAAATCCAGTAGCCTCGGAAGTTTAGGAAAATGGCATACACCAGACAGAATCTTCCACTAGAGTCCTGGCTTTGGGTATTTACAGAGCACTCATAACATTCCAGAAGGTGATGGACAAGATTTTAAGATCTCATACCAGATATGCCTCAATCTAATTGGATGAGGGTTTAAAATTCTCTAAAAATTAGGAAAGCCATATACCTGAAATGCTGGCTGTAAAAATATTTGAGTCAGGTAAGAGGATGATTGCCAGATCTCCACACGTCAGTTTTCTGGAAGACAGTGTGCCCCCACACACACACACACACACTAAGCAATCTCTTCAGGATTCCTAATGATTTATTACCTAACAGTTTGTCAGCAGTCAGAGTAACATGCATGCACAGTCTATCAGGCATTGTAACCATTAACATTATATAATAGCATGGGAGAACCATGAAAACATGCTATTACTGTTCTTCAACTGTATAATTTTGCAAATGGTTTGTGTCTCCCATGAGTCACCAACACACAGGTCTGTTACTCCCAGTCTCATTTAATATAACAACTCTGAAGTCTCACAAGCTTGGAATAAATGGTGCAGTTACATGTCTGTTTAAAAGCAGCTTTTATCTTCATACAGAGGTGGTATGATATCAATGTGTTTACAGACTAGAATATGGCAGCTAAAACCTCACACTGAGGAATGCGAGGGTTTAGTCCCTGCAAAAAAAGCACATTTAATGCTAATGCATTAAGTCTGATTCATACCTTTTACTACTTGCAGGTCTTGGTGGAATGTTACTTTATGGCTGCATGGCTGCATCAGAGTTGTAACAGACCCCAATGACAAAATAATACTGATACTCTGTTCCCTCATACATCTGAAAGTATAACATGAGCAGGGTATCCCACCTCCCCATGCAGAGCACAGCCCCTCCTCACCACAAATGTCATCTACGTTTAGAGAGCACTATTGAATATTACTTTCCTGCAACATATCTTCCATAAGATAGATGCCTTCAAACAAGTGAAACTAACAAATAATGAATCTTCCATGGGACATGATGCAAACAACATTGTACCATAGCAGCAGGATTATTTGCTTGTTTCACATATATTGTCAGTAGAGTTCCTGGGAGAGAAATTTTTAGACAATAGCAATAAGTGAAATACCTGCAGCCAATAGAAAGGACAGGATAGTTGTATAACAATGTATACCGGTAATGATATAACAATATAGATAAAACAGTAGTGAGAACGCTACACAAGTTAAGACAACAAAAAGTGTCACACACATAGCATAACTGCACAACATGTGCAGATATGAATAGCACAATGTTTTGAAAAACTCATAATGTGCAATATTAGCTATATACTGTAATACATAGAACTGTTGTATTTTGTTATTTGTATCAGTAAGACTGTTTCTACCTACAATGAAAATATAGAGAAATACTGTCTGTCAAACCATCAGATAAGCACTGATAGGATAGTGATACACAGATAAATGAAGACTGGTTGTGTAGTGCAATTATGTAAAGAATGCATTGTGGTTGACTGGATATTGTAGTACATGGATGCTTCCGAATTAGGTAATACCATGGTTTCAAGACCAGTATTTGTAAAGAAACTTCATTTAAGTGAGGACGTGAAAAGCTTCTTGGCTGGGGTGAGGCATACATTGAATGATAGCTTACTGCATAGTTTCCCATGTGAAATGAGAAACATGGATTCTCCATACTTGTTGTCAGATTTAAGGATGGACACTAGGAGAATGACTGAGGCTGTCAGATTTAAGAGGATGGTCTCCAGACAATAGTCTGAGCTATTGAAGGCAGTTCTTGGAATGCAATAATTAGAATAGCTGAGTGCAGAAAAGGTGAGGCGTGAATGTGAGCTAGTGCAAACTGCGTAAAGACAATCAGTGTATTTTGTTGTGGTGTTTTATCGAGTCTGCTTAGGTTTATGAAATATAATGTAGAGGAAATAAATGAGGTGAGACAAATACATAAGTGAGAAACGTAGGTAGAATATTGTAAAGGCTGACTTGACATTATCTCTTAAGAAACTGTTGTCCTTGTACTTCAATTCCTGCTTTGCCTGTGATCACATTCTTTGCTTGAAGGTCAAGAGAGAGATTAGCTGAATCAGCCTCCTCCGTGATAGTTAAATCAAAAGCTTTATTGCTTAATTTGGGTTTTTGAGTGATGTATGGAGATGTAGAAGATGGTAGTCAGATATAGGTTCATAGGTTCATAGGTTTATACTAGGCTATCTGCCCTAAGGCATTTATAAGCCTAGCCCAAATTATTGTGGCTTACGCCACCCCTTATATGAAAAAATACTGTGCCCATTAGTTTGTTGTGCCTCTGTCCAGCAGTGACCCAGAGATGATTCCCGGGGTAAACCTACGATCTCCCATCCACAGGTCTAGATTTCTCTTGAACAGAGTCAGCGTGGTGCTCTGCCTCACATGGACCGGGATTTTATTCCACAGCATAGGGAGTCTCTGAGTGATAAATCTATCCCTCCAGCACGTCCTATTTATATCCGTGCTAAGGTTTAAGTCGCTTGCTCTAGTGGTTTTGGTGGATTTGGATTTTTGAGGTGGAGCATGTCCATTAATTCCGGGTTGGACATGGCCTTGTATGTCAGGCACATGTCACCTCTGAGCAGTCGGTATGCGACTGAATAGAGCTGGAGTTTCTTCAATCTGGCAGCATATGACAGATTTTGGAGTCCCTTTATCCTTTTGGTGAGGAACTTTTGGGGTCTCTCCAATTGCTGCAGATGTCGGGTGAGATACATCCCGAATGGGGCATTGTACTCGATCATTGGTCTGATAAGTGAAGAGTACAGAACAATGACCTCACTAGATCTGGATGTGAATCCCTTCATGATCAGGTGGGCAATGTAGAAGGTCTTTCTAACCACTTTAGCAATGTGAGTGTCAAAAGAAAGGCCACTGTCAACCTGGGTCCCCAGGTCCCTGATAACCTCTTCTGTGCTTAGTGGATTGCCACCTATATGGTAGCTTGGGGTTACCTTGTTTTTCCCGAAGGGTATGACTATACATTTTTGGCGTTTAACTTCAGGCCATGGCTCTGGCACCAGCTATCTGTTTCCGTGAGTCCCTTCTGAAGGATATCAGTGTCCGATGCACTTTCCACTATGGCCCAGTTTGCAGTCATCTGCAAACTTTGTCAATAAAGTCCTCCCATGTTGGCCTGTACTTCTGAGAAGTAGATGCCAAACAATAGGGGCCAAGGACCGAGCCCTGTGGGACACCACTTGTGACCGGCTTGGAGTCTGACACAGCGCCAGCAACTCTAACCCTGTGGGTTCTGTCCTTAAGCCAGTTTGCAACCCATCTTGTGACATATGGGTTTACATTTAAGCTGGTAAGTTTTTCTACAATACCGAGTGGGGTATTGTGTCGAAGCCTTTGCAAGGTCAAGGTAGGCTGTATGGACTGCCTTTCCTCATCAATGGCCTTGGTGACTATTTCAAGAAGTCGACCAAGTTCAAAAGGCATGATCTTCCCTTGACAAAGCCAAACTGGGTCGGGTCCAATGTCTGCAAGTCCCCTATATCTTTGTTTATGAGCTCCATTATGATCCTCTCCATAGCTTTGCAGACTAGACTTGTTAAGCTTATGGGGCGGTAATTACCAGGGTCCGTAGAGGCGCCACCTTTGTGGAGTGGGACCACAGTTGCCGTACGCCACTCCTTGGGCACGTATCCTGTGGTAAGGCTGAGATTAAACAGCTGCCTTATGTGCGGGTTTAATTCCTCATTTAGCTCGTGTAGCACACAGCCGGGGACACCATCCGGTCCCATTGATGCTGTGTTTTTAGCTTTAGAGAGAGCAGCTTTCACCTGCGCATTTGAGATGTCCGGGAGGCTACACTCGGCTGGGATAGTTATCTCTCCTTTAGGGGGGGAGAGGGGGGTGAAGTTTGCACTGGTGTATAAAATGCTCCTGGATGAGATGTTTTTTGATGTCGACTCATGGAGACTAGCCTAGGTTATACAGAATGGAATGAAGTCTCAAGCGTGATGTTAATGGACTCTGGTGAACTGTCATTCAAGATAATAGTGGAGTCATCAGCATATTAAATTACCTTGGAACCTCCATAATGGTAGGTCATGTTATGTTCACAAATAGTGAACTGCCATAGACAAAGTACTAAACCCTGGGGTTTACCTATTATTAACTGAAAAGTAGCTGAAATGGCATCATTCTATTTTACAGCTTGTGTTCTGTTACAATCTTTATGCACTAAAAGTAAAGCCATAACCTTCTAAGACCTTCACTATCCTGGTATGGAAAATTGTTTCAAAATCTTTAGGGAGGTCAAGAAGAATGGCAACAACAAATATCACATGATTAGGTTGCCCTCAGTTAAACTCCGTCATGTCAAGAACATCAGTGTTTTTGTCATAGATGGATCTACACCCATGTTTTGCACTAGAAACAACATCTGAGTTTATTAGATGATGAAAACACTGGTGGTGGATGCAGTTTCCAGTTATTTGGATCAGTGCAGGAACCATCATTTTGAAAAGTTGTGGTGATAGGTTTCTTACAACATGATGGAATGCAAGCCTCTTTGATGGAGCTGTTGATAATGATGGTTACAGGAGAAGTAGGGGATGCTGAAATATTTATAAATTCATTTGGTAGATTGTTTTGATGCTGATCAGCTACAATTAAGTCTTTTAACTTATCTAAAAACTTTATTAGTACAGGCAATCTGCAGAGTAAAAGGAGATGAAAAAAATATAAGTAAACAAAGATTTTTTTTAATAAAGAATGCTTTTTACTCAGTCACTCTAAAAAGTAAAAAATAAGGAAGATGAGTGAAAACTTTGCAAAAGAAACACAGACAAGCTGATTTCAGAGAAGCATTTGAGGTTGGTTTTGCTGATTCTGGTAATGAGGTATAAGAAGAAGTAGCAGGAATCAACAAAACCAACCTGAAATGCTTTTTTGAAATCAGCTTGTTTGTGTTTCTTTTGCAACGTTTTCACTCATCTTCCTTATTTAATCTTTTTTTTTACTTATATTTTTCTTAAAAACTAAAAAAGGTGGGAAGTCAACAATCCAGGCAAAACTTACATCCAGTGGGAACCAATCATTATGGGGTTCCTATCAGAATGACGAAAAATTAAAATCTCGAATGCTCGGATGAGCAAAAATGCAAGTAATCGAAATCGATATTGTGGGATTGTGGTATAGTAAAGATCAGAAAATTTGCCCTTTCCTCACTGTAATGCGATCTTGGAGTTGGAATATATTTTAAGGGGGGGTGGGGGGTGCAGACCCCCACAATAGCGATTTTGATTACCTGCGTTTTCACTCATCCGAGCATTCGACATTTTGATTTTTCGTTGTTTTAATATAGACCCTCATTATGCAAAAGGCAGTACTTCAGTACCTTGGATAGCTTAGTGCATCGAGGAGCATGACAGAAACACAGAGGGATAGAGTCACAAAGCCAATTTCAATAAAAAGCATAATAATAGTAATAATAATAATAATAATAATAATAATAATAATAATAATAACAATAAAGCATTCTAATAATAATAATAAGAAGAAATAGCTGGATAAGGTGAAAGCATTGCAGAAAGTATCTGATATTATTTAAGGAAGAAGATCATGGTAGTAACTGACAAAGTATTCAGTAATAGTGCTGACACTGACTTGTGTGATGAAACTGGTCAGTTCTCTCTGCCAGAGTGGTTTTGGGGTTTAACATGTTATTTTTGTTGCAGAGATAATAAGGAATTTTACTTGTAAGTATAGACTGTCAGCATGATGAGCACATCTGCAAACATTCCTGAATACATGAAGCGGTTGGCAACTGTCTGTGCCAAATACTGCAGAAAGTGGATTATGATTACTTCAGTGAACTCATGCTATGATGAACATGCAAAATGTGACTCAAACACATTCTGTACGGATAAGTCTCGTTACTTATGCACAGCTTGTTGTGCTTAAGCTGTATCACACATCTGTTTGTTACAGATTTTAAATCTGAAATTTACAGTTCAGAAAGGCTTCTTCTTCAGAGCTAGTACAACTATAGTACAATGAAGACCTGCCACAGTAATTATTCCATAGGAGCATATGCACTATTGATGCATATGTACTGTTTGATATATCTGTTATTATATATTTGATGTTATATTATCTAGTTATTTATTAATAACTTGTGGACTATGCTAGTCCTTCTGGACAAAAATGTATTTATAGAAAGGACCAGGGAATAAAATTTGCCAGTATGTAGTTATGAGCAAAAATAAGGAAATTACAACACATATATGCAAAATAGTATCTGTTTAGATCCCAGTGTAGTTAAATGTAGCAAAATAAATAAATAAATGAATAAATGAATGGATGAATGAATACATAAAGCAACTATAAGTGTTACATTGCACAAGTTGATAGTAATTGCTAGCCAGAATTAATAGCTGCTACACGATTTGCATACACTTGTAAAGATTGTATCTTGAATGGATTTATTAGTAACATGGCTGCAGTTATACAAGTGCTTTATGGTGTGTATCTTTACAGAGGGCAGCTGGAGATGGGCCTGAGCAAAACTATAACTGTTTTTTTTCAGATCAGGAAAACAAAGCACTTCTGTAAGCTCTCAGGGTACATGACTTGGCAGTTCTATGCCTAAGGACTAGTGAGCATGGCTTAGTGAGACTTCTTGAAGGATATTGATAATCTGGGTTTGAACTTTTAATAAGATGCTTCCTGTGCCCAGAGTACAGAGTTTGATTCTTTGCACCTTCATTTGCCTGCTGTGGGTCTCTGACCAAGTTTCTTAACCAGACAGTACTCCTGGGTCACACACGAAAGGGGGTAGGTGTGCCCAGTGGATTACCTGGCCCACAAATAGGTAACAAATACATTTATTTATTTAGTTATTGCTTTTGTTTACTGGGAATGTCTGACTGGGCAAAAGTCCCATTTTCAGCAAAGGCCTGGGGACATTTTACAGAATGAGTAGAAGGCAGTTATACAAGGTTTACATAATAAATGTACATACATACACAGACTATTATTGATATGACAGTTATTCAAAAAATAATAAATGTACATACATATATATATATATAATAGAAAATCTATATACACGAAGACCAAATGAACATACATAGAATAGTAATGATGTGACAGTTAATGAAAACATGACAATTAAATGAAGAATACAGTCAAATATTAACTAATATTAAGCTCATAAGAGTCTAGTTACTTTCAAATGGAATCAGCTGAAAACAGATATTGAGCAGGCGACAGTGAAGTAATTATAGGATGAAGATAATTAGAAATTATGAAGCACTATTGAGAAGGTCCAGGCAAAAGGAAGATAGAGATAGCAGTGGAGAGGGGTAGATGATAGTCAGATAGTTGGAGATTGTAAAGAAGTAGCTGTATTTTGGCCAGTTACACAAAAAGTGGTGACAGTTGTTAAGGGTTTGGAGATTATCCAGGAATATCACACATATCAAGCTGGTAACTGAGTAGGAAGGGCTTTAGTTGAGTTTTACATGACTTTAGGGAGTGTTTTTGTTATATTACTAGTGTGATAGAGTTCCAAGATTTAGTGAGGTGATGGGAAAGTAGTGATTTGCCAGTGGAATTGTTGGTTTTGGATATATCCGATGAATATAGTGACCTGGAAGGATTATACATTTGTATGAGGTTGGAAATGGATGTACAGTTGTTAGGTTTATACACAATGTTATGGATCTGTGGAAGTTGTGAGTAGGTTAGATAATGTGGGAATTCCAGCCACTGCAGTTCCCTTAGGGTGGCACGTTGATGGGTTCTGTTTGGAAGATTGCCAGTGAATCATACTCCTTTGTAGTAAAACTTTTCAAGTTTGTTTTGCAAGGTCACTTGGATGCTGTTAAGGATGGGAGTAGAATATGTAAGAGCAGGCAAAAGGAGAGATGAGGCAATGAGCTTCCTTAAAGTGTTTTAGAGGAAGGGCTTGGCTCTATAGGGGGAATGTAGCTTTTGGTGTCATTTTTTCACTATATTTTGGATGCATGGGTCAGTCTTTAAGTTCTCATCTACATAGATGCCTAGCAGTTTAGCATGTGTGAAAGGTTCAATTTTTGTTTTGTTGGAAGAGCTAACCGAGAAGGAGGTTTTGTTAATTGAGTAAATAAGATTCATTTGGAATTACTTGTGTTAAAAAATAGCTGGGCAGTTATCAGCCAGGTTTTTATAGAGGAGAAGGAATCCTGGGTAAGTTCTTTTTGATGTTTTTTGTGATACAGATAACTGTGGCATCATCTGTGTACTGTACTTGGGATGCAGTTTTTCAGGCTTTATGTAGGTCATTAATGAAAATTTTAAAGAGAATTGGTCCCAAGATTAATCCTTGTGGTACACTGACTGGGACAGAGAGGAAGGATAGGATGTCTTTTTGTCACTTGACAGCTTGAGCTCTATTTTGGAGGTAGCTACAGAACCCTGGTATAGCAGTGGTGGCAAGTCCTAGGTTATGAAGTTTGTGTAGAAGAACAGAGTGAGAGACTGTGCCAAAGGTCTTGGATAAATCAAGGGAGAGGGCAGACACTAAGTTTAAATAAACAAATAAAATATTCTCAGATTAATGCTGCAAGTGGTCATAGCAGGATGGTGCAGACCTGTCACAGCTGGGATCATTGTCATGCAGCACAGGCCGATAAAAAGACTAGTGGCATTATGGCATGCATCACCACTGGTGGTGGACCCCATGATGTCACAACAGCTAGCAATTCTTGATGTCTTTCAGTAGCCAAAGGTTGAGTAGGACAATACCTGGAGACAGCATTGATGTTAGCATACCAGCTGGACATAGAGGTGCATGTCATGTATTTGATACCTTATTTTCATGTCTGTATTTGTCCCTATCAGCCTGTTGTTGCAGATTATTCCATTGGCTTCGGCCTTTATGCACTAAGCACTTCTGCAGAGACACAGGAGGTTCCCCTCTAATATTTCTGGAGGTCATCATTGGACTACATGGCTTATAAGTCAATGGTGTGAATGTGTGTTTGGCTGGATAATGGCTGGTGTATTAGGTAGTATCACTTTATCAAGTTTTCATTGCAGGTCCATCTGCTGTACTACTTCATACCACCCGCACACAAAGCATGTGTGCTCCATGGGTGTTTTATGCCACATGCTGGGAGGGGATTTGCACTTAGAGCATGAATGTTTGTAAGAACTCGTATCATGTAGCAAATAGATTGTGCTGATTCTGTGATGCAGGTGCATGTATTATATCTGGAGATGGAGATAGTAGGATAGCTGCTGGATTGATGCATAGACCCTTATCTAAGGCTGCTGCACCATCAGGTGAGGGTTCATTTGCTTTGCCATCTAAGGGATCCAGGCATCGTTTGAACACATTCTCCTGGTGTCCACTAAGGAGGGCACGGACAACAGGAATGTAGTGCTATTTGATGCAAGTTAGGTCTGTGTCAGGCTCCTCCTTGGGTATAGTAAGGGTGAAGATCAAGTTCCATTACCAAATTCATCATCACAGGAGACCACTGAGTCTGGGGAATGTGCAGTGGTCTGATGCATCTGGTGGCATTGTTACAGCAATTTAGTTGCCAGAGTTGCATAATTGCCCATCCGTCATCATTGCCTCCTTCTGGAGTCCAACAAGAACTTGACCAAACAGATAATGGAGTCCGAGACAGCTACCCCTAGAGTCATGACACCAGGCATAATGGCAGCGAGACATTACCATGACATGATATAGGCTGAGCAGCATGTGGTCCAACAACTGGCTTCCCAAGCATGTACTGTTAATGATGTGAGCAGCAGACATTATGATTCTGAGAGACACCATTGCTAGTTGCTGGAGACTGAGCTGAAAAACAGGCAGCAGCTGCACATGCCATCCAGGATGTGGCACATTATCTCATAACCCAGGTCAGGCCTGGAATCAGTGTGCATGGATGCCAACATGACATTTAATGTGAGTTGACACAAAGCTGCTAGTTGCTGCAGGAAAAGGGTACTTTGAGGATTGTGGCAGATATTCCTGCAGGTAGTGTGACACAGCATTTTGAGTTTCCGTTTTGCTTCCACCTCACATACATCCACACCAGTTCTCTACAACAGAACATTGGCAGTTTCCATGAGTGAGATGGACCAAAACATGAGTGAAATCCAGATAGTGGCCTATGGTGTTTGTCAGACATTTTCACTTGTACATCATGACTGTGTTCGCACCTCTACTGAAGATAAACAAGTCATGCATCCCAAAACAGGCATATTGTACTCATCTGTATGTGATCATGGCTGTACCCCATGCATATCTTGTGAAGGGATGTACCCCATGCATATCTTGTCACTCTTGTGAATAATGATGCCTGTGCCACCTGATACATTCATGATGGTATTTTTGTGTGGTGATTTCTGAAGAGATATGCTGTTTGTGTCATGGCAACATTTGTGATGCCTGTTTACCCCTGTATCATGAACATATGTCTGGGCATGGTTCATGGGTTTATAAATGCACTGTTATGTTTGCTTTGCTCAGACATATCCCACTTGGCTCTTTTGGTACATTTAGGTCACCTCTTGATCTCCATCTGTATCATTTTGCTCATTGGCCTAGGAGTGACCTGCTCCTGCTTTCATCTGGTCTACTTCATGGGATGCTGGTGCCATGTTTGGATGTTCACTGTGTTTAGCTATTACAAGGTTATACATACTAGCAAATATAGTGAACATCTTGGTGACATTTTGTGGACTGTACTGAACTGCAGTGCACCCCCATTTATCTAAGCATCTAAACCTCAACTTTAATAATCCAGAGATGTTCTCAGTTGTGGGTTTGATCTCAGTCTCTGCTGCTGTTGGTGTGTGCTGGTTAAGTATTATTACCTAGGGCTTCTAGAAGGTACACAGAATTACCTCCAGTGGACCAAAGGAGAACTATTTGTGTTTTACCTTTAGATGTATGGATGACAAACCACATGTGCTGAACTTGCTTTGGCTGTGTACTTATCATGTGTGATGCATCCATCTGAATAGATGATGTGATCAATGTGATCACATGCATACTTCAGGGGTGGTGGCAGTGGGAATGATGGATGAAACAGCCCTTCAGATTACCTGACAATTTATTTAATGCTAGCCGTTATGATTTACGTATGTGTAATTACCTTGCATTGATGAAGACTATATGGCTGTATTTCTGCAGTCTCTTATCCTTAAAATTCTGGAAAATGTTGTATTATCATTTTTTTAAATAAAACTTAAACATCATAAACTAATTTGGTTGGCTGACCCATGTGAGTCACATATGAAAAATAAATATAATAAATAAGGAAACTCGGTTAAAAAATTTTAGCTTGAGGAATTCTAAGCAATGAAGTGAAGGTCTATTTGATAACAAAATCCATACCCTTTGGAAAGCAAAGCATCAAGAAATGTGTACATTCATCAATATGAACGTCAGAACTGTTCAGTTTAAGGCAGGAATTCTTTGTTTCGAAACACCTACTAATGCAGCCTGCAAAATGTGCATGTAGGACACATATTCACCTGCAAATATCATTTCTTTACTGTACTTTGTTTCTGTTATGTCACACAGGCATGAATCATCCAAAAGGTGACTTACAAATTAAAATAAATAAATAAATAAATGAATAAACAAGAATCTGTATGAGTTTTATTAGGCATAGCTTATAAATAATGTTGTCGAAAGAATAACAGCCTGCTTCCTGGAAAGAGCAGTTAGTTACATTTGGCTGCTTTCCACCTTGCAGTTAATGTCAGATTTATTTAAATAAGTTAATAGATAAACTCTAACCAAGAACTAGATTTGTCACAATTATCCTCGGCCTGCTCCTTTTAAACATAATTGTCAAATGTAAGTTCTTATACACATAATTCCGGAATGGAAGTTCTGTCAGATATAGCCCTGGTCCCCTCCCTAACCTGAAGTGCATCAACTGAAAGCCTTTCAGTGTAGTGCATTCTATCTACAATAAGCTGGTAATACAGTGAGTAGATTGGTACCTGGGAGAGTTTCCCACTGCGTTATTATCACTGGCATACAAGTGCATTAGACAACATTAAAATATTTAATTGTCTTTCTTTACAAAAACTCATAAATCACATTCACTATGAATATACCAGTTAATAACATAATCAGTACTTTTTTTATTACCATGTTACCATGCATTCTCAGTCTTTGGAACCAAGTTGTGTGACTCTCTCTCCTGTTACCAAAAAGATCATTCATTCCTCTTACCCCACATTTCTATCAGAACTAACAGCACACTTCAAGACACAAGGAAAACGCAACTGCTCTCTCTCTCTCTCTGATTATAACTTGTTATTTCGCCTACTCTACTTCCCTTTGCATACGTTGCTTTGTGAGCATCTCACTTAATGAAATCACAATCTATTAGTTATTTACCCTATATAAAATGAATGTAGATATTGGGCCAGATTCCAAAAGAGCTGATCTCAGTATAAGTCTGCCCTGATTCCGAATGACCTACTCTGAGTGTAAGTGACTTATGTTGGAGTAAGAGCTATCTATAAACAGACTTACTAGAGGGACCAGATTGCAAAACATCAGATCTCAGTGTAAGTGGTCGCTTATATTGAACACAAGTCATTTGGAATTGGGGCCTTTGTGTTTTGTCGTTTACTCTGTATAGTATGTTATGGCTCTATTGCCTTTATTCGTCTGGGCTGATACTGAAATAGACCCATTAGGATCAGTGTTCTACTTGGTTAATAGATTAAAAATAAATAAATAATATATTAATAATACATTAATACTGGCATTTTCTTTTTGGTACTAATGAGAGGAATTACAACACTATTACATTGGTATATAGCCAGTATCTTCAGAAATTACAGTTTTCATTTTACTGCCATCCAAGTTTGTTTTATAATACTGACCAGCTAAGGTCACTGCAGCTAACATGGCAATGAAATTTTCTGCTCTGCGTATTGAAATCTAGGTAACAATTACACCATAGTAAGCCATCTGATGTTTATTTTCTAATAAAAAAAGAATAATATTGCATTTCTTTTCTTTCCATTTTATGGCACAAGCATTTTTTCACAGACTTCACAATCCAGCCTTAACTTACTAAAGCATGGAATGCTGAAATATTTAATTGATAAGCTATAATTAGATCTGAAAGTTTACATTTGAAAACTGCTAATTTCTTATGTTTTAGGTATAAAATATTTCTACCCATTTTTTCTTGCTCTTTGTATTTGCATTTAGTTATTAATTTTTTAACCAGGAAAGTGGGCTGGTCCACATGACAGAATTTTCAGACATGACGTGGGCCAGATGCAAACATGGACAGTATTTGTAATAGTAACATAAAAGCAACAGTAACACAGGGATGAGCAAGTTTGTTAAGGTGTAGTCAGATTTAAAGAAACAAGTACACCAGAGGAAGTACTTTTTTCAGATAAGCCCCCAGATTTACTAATCTTCCATGCAGGACTAACTTAGTCCTGCACGGAAGCATCCGTTAAGGAGCAAGACAGCAGTGCACCATGCATATTAATGAGACGTGCTGCCTGAGCTCCTAATCTTACATGGAGGGTGTAAGAGTGCAGGGGGCATGTCTGAGAGCAGAGTTCTCAGAATATACACGCCCCCACAATGCAGAACACCAGAAAGGCCTAAGAAATGAGCGAGACCGCTCATAGGTGTCCGCATACCCCCACTAACATTCCCCCTTGTGTACAAGAGCAAGTAAATGCAAATAAAATGAGCAAACCATTTTTTTTTTTAATTATAAAACTGATTAAAGCTAACCATAAGTGCTCTGGTGTGCCCATTGCTTAGCTATGGTTAATGCAGTTTAAATGGCTGAAGAGGATAACAAGGAAGATATATGCAAATGAAACAGTATAGCAATAGTGCAGGGGCAGAGCATTTGCCTTATGAGCAGGCATTCCCGGTTCAAATCCCACTCTAACACATTGCATTTTCCATGTGAAATCATTTTATAAACATTTTCTTGCTATATAACCTACTAAATAACATTTAATTGTGAACTGGAGTACTGCATTAAATGCACATGTGAGGTGTCAGTGTCATAATGTTGCAAAGTCCCCAGATAAGCACATGTGCCCCATAGAGTATATGTACACAGGAACCATGGATACAAATGAAAGGTAAAATGTGTAATGAATGCCAACTCCATACAGCTTCCAAATCCCCCACCTTCCCAAGAACCATTTTATATAACTGTCTAAATGGGTACAATTGTAAGCAGGAGTAAGCACCAGTAAGCAAGTGTAAGCACCAATAAGCAATAGTAAGCATATGTAAGCACTAGTAAGTGAGTTTAAGACCGTTTGTGCAGGAGTAAGCAATGCACACACAGGTTAAGCAATTTTGAAGCTAACTCTCTGTAAGCATATTTAACCAGAGGTTAGCATTGCTTACCCTCGTGTAAACCCACACAAACCCACTTACAACTTCTCAAAAGTGTCTTAATCACTCTGGATCCAATGTCACTTGTTCTAGCCAGCAACAAAATAAACAGCCTTGTAGGTCTTGAACCCAGGACCCTATACACTACAGCTACAGTAGTTAACCACCAAGCCATCGCAACAGTATCAAAAAATGAGGTATCACCAAATAAGTCCTCACTATAGTACAATGAAACTGAACCTGTATACAGTCATGTGTTTCATAACCACCTACATAACATAAATATGTGACCTGGAGTACAGCAGTAATCCCAGAAGTAAGCTGTAATTGTAATAGAGTGTTGAAGTCCCCAGTAAAACACAAGGACCCCATACAGTGTATGTAAACATGAATCATGGATACCAGGCATACATATAAGATGTAATGAATAAGAAATCAATGCCAGAAAGAGAATATAATGCAGAGTCTAATATAAGCAACGCTAAACATTGCACAGGCCAGCTTAGGAGATGTAAGCAATGTGTAGACCAGCTAACTCAGTGTGCCCAGTGATATACCCCTTTAAACAATGCCAATCTTAGGTAAGCAGGTTTGCCCATAGCTTAGCCTTTTCAAAACTGGCCAATCATGGAAAACTGTGGGAAGTCGGCCCTATTTAAACCCAGCAGGCGGGAATACATCTCATAACTGGTTGTAGCTTCCCCTTGCAGGCACCATGTCAGGAAGGGGAGAAGGTGTGCGCTTTCGGGTGCAGTGCTGGTGCATCCAGGAGTCCAGAGTCATGGCAAGACTCCTTGTCAAAGACCATGAGCAGAGACTGCTGCCGGGCCAGTACCAGGGTTCTCGATATAAGGTGGAAGCCTGGGACCATCTAGCCCATGATCTCACCAGTGCAACTGGCATATCCTGAACTGGTGAGCAGGTCAGGCATCACTATGCTGACCTGAAGCGGCTTAAGGGGGACCTCTTGGAGCAGTGGATCCAAGAGGCTAGAACAGCAGGGGATGTCCCAGCTGTGTGTAACTATCATCCCACTATGTGTGTAATAATTGCCAGCTCATGTATATCATGGATAGGTATGGCTAAATATTCCTCTTATGTCCCCCACAGCTGCAAAGGAGTGGGCCACAAACCAGGAGGCCCACGTAAGTTGCCTGGCAAGGTTGTGATGCGAGGCAGGTCAGTAATACTCATGCATTCACTGTCAAAGGAAATAAAATTAAAAGTATTAGTAAATTAATTGCCTGTATAAAACCTGTATTGTTCAAGGCAAGTACTGCATACACCAGAGAATATGGCAGGAAGAGTCTCATATAGTTTGTATGTAAATAAAGTGTAATAGCATGACAATAAAGTTCTAACTGCTGGACTGCATGTGTATACTCTGGTATCATATGGTAATGTAGATTTGCAATCACGTAATAGTACTGTTGTATGAAGCACTGTTACCCACAGTGTGCACCAGAAATAGAATGTGTAGGAAAGCCTGTATATGACTCATGTAATCCCCAGAGGCCATTTAGTACAACTGAGAGACACAGTGACAGAAAACAGGGAAAAGGTAAACAACAAAACCTGAATAGCACATGCAACTGAGATGTGAACTGTTATAGTTTTAGCACACATGACCATGGTTCGAATCCTGTTAGTGGGAGTAGTCTGCATACAGAATAATACCCCACAACTGTACAGATATGTCCAGAATGTCCAATAAAGTGGCCCATATCTGGTGCCTGTCAACCTGTCTCCCTGTGAAATCAGGGGGATGATCCCAGACATATAGGAAATCTGTATGAGTGTTGTAATACAAGGTCAGAATGCCAAGCACAGGAGAATTATAAGACAGAAAACAGACAGGAGATATACAGCAATAGCTACATAGCACACATAACTGTGATGGACAGTCTTTAAGTTGTAGCAGGCACAGGCATGGTCTGAATCCTGGGAGTGGAAGTGGGCTGCATACAGAATCATACCCCACAACTGTACAGATAAGACCAGAATGTCCAGTATATGGACCCATATCTGCTGCCTGTCCCCTTGTCCCTCTGGGAAGTCTGTGGGATGATCCTAGATGTTTAGCCAGCAAACAGGGAATACAAGTGATTGTCAAACATCTATGACAACAAACCTGTCACTGTAGCAACTCCTGAAACTGTTAGGAGAGTAATAAGCCAGGTATGTCCTATCTACACCCCCATGTTGGCACGCTGTGACCAGAGTGTGTATAGTAATAGAGTGAGATGTATGTGCGTAATACTAATGTGTAATCTGGAAATTTGTGTGGCAACAATCTGGTAGTGCTAACAATCATTGCTCCCACAGGTACGTCGGATACGAACACTGTGCTGAGAAATAAAAACCTTTATATCCTGTACTGGTACTGATTACTCTGATATTGTAGGGAATAGTGAGTGTTGCAATTTTTCTGAATAATAAAGTATCACT
>NC_056728.1:758352477-758396323 GCF_019279795.1 Protopterus annectens | reverse complement strand
TAACACCATAGTCAGAAAACAACTAAATAAAACAAAAATAGTTCCAGACTACGAGTAGGATGAATCCTTTTAAAGTTTATTGTAAATCCACCAAAAGATGAACGCTTTCGTCTCGATATGAGACTTCTTCAAATAAAGCAATACCAGTGCTACACTTACTATATATAATGCCCTAAATTGCCCTAATTACATAACCAATTAAAAATTAAAAAAATTAAAGCACCACTAACGGGTGGTTTAAAGTATAATATTATATTATTTTACACCATACAACAATCTTACAGAAGTAAAATTAAATGAAATGTTATAAAATGAAATATATCCCTGCATTAGTGTGGGATAAGATCATAATATACAAAAATAAAACTGTTTTAAAAGAAACTTATTAATACCATTCAAGTCTTTAAAAGGTGTTACCATTGTATACAAAGTGGTTCAAACTTTTCCTGCTCTCTCTATTAGTGTAGCTTTAATGCTACACTAACTATATATAATGCCCTAAATTGCCCTAATTACCTAACCAATTAAAAATTAAAAAATTTAAAGCACCACTAATGGGTGGTTTAAAGTATAATATTATATTATTTTACACCATACAACAATCTTACAGAAGTAAAATGAAATGAAATGTTATAAAATGAAATATATCCCTGCATTAGTGTGGGATAAGATCATAATATACAAAAATAAAACTGTTTTAAAAGAAACTTATTAATACCATTCAAGTTTTTAAAAGGTGTTACCATTGTATACAAAGTGGTTCAAACATTTCCTGCTCTCTCTCTATTAGTGTAGGTTTAATGCTGATGTATTCATTAAGACCTGGAGGAAAATTAGCCTTAAGCCTCAATTGCCATCTTAATTCCCTGTTCAATAGTACATTCTTCATATCACGCCCCCTATTGTTTTTCTTAACCAAATCAATAATCCCAAATTTGAAACTATTAAATGATATACAGGAAACCGAATGTTTGTATAGGGCACTGGTATCTTTCCTAATCCTGATGTCATTAAGGTGCTCATATATTCTATCTTTCAATGCCCTCTCAGTTTTCCCTATATAAAATGATGAACACTGTGTACAGATGGCCAAATAAACCAACATTCTAGTGTGACAATTACCCTTACAAAATTTAACTACACTACCCAAACCATTGTTCAATTTTATAGACTCTTCCTTGTAAATGTGAGAACATGGCCATCTGTACACAGTGTTCATCATTTTATATAGGGAAAACCGAGACATTGGGTACCTCCAAACCTTTAACCCCACCCAGTTTGGCTTTGTTAAGGGTAGACCATGCCTCCTAAGTCTGGTGGACTTCTTTGAGACAGTTACCAAAGCATTAGATGAGGCTAAGAAGGTCCACACAGCCTACCCTGACCTCTCAAAGGCTTTCAACACCATTCCCCATTCTGGTATTATAGACATACCCATCAACCTGAGCATTAACCCCTATGTCACAAGATGGTTTGCAAAGTGGCTCACGGACAGAACCTACACAGTGAGAGTTGCAGACCCTAGTCTGACTGGAAACCAGTTACAAGTGGCGTCCCCCAGGGCTCAGTCCTAGGACCCCTCATGTTCGGTATATACTTCTCTGAGGTACAGGCAAGCACAGGAGGACTTTGGCTGAGAAGGTTTGCAGACAACTGCAAACTAGGGGCCATAATTGGTTCTCCAGCTGATACAGACACCCTCCAGAAGGGTCTCATTGAGACAGATACCTGGTGTCAATATCATGGCCTCAAGCTGAATGCCAAAAAGTGCATAGTCATCCCCTTTGGAAAAAAACTAATTACTCACAGACTACCACATAGGTGGTAGTCCCCTACATACAGAAAAAGTAATAAGGGATCTGGGAACCCAAGTAGATAGCAATCTCTCCTTTGATAACCATATTGTCAAGGTGGTTAGAATATCTTTCTACGTGACCCCCCTAATCTCAAATGGGTTTGCATCCAGAACAAAGGAGGCCATTGTGCCTCTCTACTCATCACTTATTAGACCCATTAAAGAATACAACATCCCATTTGGGATGTACCTTACAAGACAACTGCAACAGCTTGAAAGACAACAAATGTACCACACCAAGAGGATTACTGACCTCAAACAGATGACCTATGCAGCCCAACTAAAGAAACTCCAGCTGTACTTGGTTGCATACCGTGTACTCAGAGGTGATCTCTGCTTGACATACAATGCCCATGTCCAACCCAGTATTGATGGATATGCTCCACCTAAACAAAACCCCCTGAGAGCCACATGCTCTAGGGATATACACCTATCCACAACGATAACTAGGATGTGCAGGAGGGATAGATTCCTGACCCAGAGACTCCCCATGCTTTGGAACATGATTCCAATGCACATCAGGCAGGGCCCCTCACTAGCACTCTTCAAGAGAAACCTTGATGGGTGGATGGGAGACAGACATGTACCCCAGGGATCACTGCAGTGGCTCTGCTGGACAGAGGCGCAAGGAACTAATGGCTCTGCTGTTCAGAGACACAGGGAACTAACCTAAGGGGGTGGTGGAAGCCAACACACTCTAGCTAGGCTTATAAATGCCATTGGGCAGATAGCCTAGTACCTACCTATGAACCTATGAACCTATTACATGTCTTATGTGCATGGATAACTAGCTCTTCCATTTTACTTTGCTATCATGCTGATAAACTGTCGAGTGACTACAACTCATATGTATCCTGTTATTGTGCATTGTAAATGCCAATAGACATAATTAATGTTTGCCTAACATAACAGTAATGCTATGTAAAATGTAATACATATCTGCCTACAATACTGTACATTACACAGTTATTGGCACAATAGCCCACAATGCAAATCATAATTGCACAGTAGGCCCACCTTCGACATGTTATTCTCAGTAATACACCCATACATATGCCTACTATTACAATATATCAACATATACTATCCCCTGTTATAGCACGTACTTGTTGGACCAACCCTGCCACTGACAGCGGCTGGAGAGGAATTGTTGGGTTCAAAGCCCTTATATAGCATCCCTTGCGGTGTATGAGGTGTTTGCCTTGTGACCTACAGCAGTACACACATAAATACCACAAGCATTACTATGCTCAACAATACATCACTACAAGATAACTGTTTCCACTATATGCATTGTGTACACTTTAATTATTACAGAACAGGTACTACATACACAGACATACTGAGTGTTCTATATACCTTATTTGTAACCCGAGGTGTTGTTGACTGTTATTTCAATCTTTTTCAGTTTGTGTTTCAATCTTCTTTGTAATGTTCTGCTGGTATATACAGATGGATTGAAGTGTGACAAGCCATCCTTTTATAGTTAAATATCAGTAACATGTGCAATCCTGACCACCAACTGGTGTTCCAAAGTAGTTAATTTCATGCACATCAGCTGTGCAGCTACTCCATTAGCCAACACCATGGCAACAGTGGTGTATAATTGAGTACTCTACTTGGGCATTGTCCCTTTGCCTTACTTTCGAGGAAGACAGCCTGAATGTGTTGTTTGTGATGTATTGCAACAGCTATATGGAGACACACAGAGATATATTAGCTTCATGACTCCCATGGATAGTGTGTAATGCCTAGAAGATGTTGTTCTACATGTCAGTACAGCTGTTATATTTCAGAACATTGCTACTTATGCAGGGTTTGTTTGTACCTGATACTTCTGCAGATGTTTCAGTCTGGCAAGGATGTTTGAGCAGCTCAAGGCTGTATAGCTATGCATATAATGTTAGGTGGTTTACAGTGTGCTCACCAGACATCTTTGGTTTGGTGTAAATCTGTATCATACTGTGCTGATAATCAGTAATTGATAACACTTCCTGGTGTACACACAACCCTCTGAAACTGGATTAGTGCAAACAAACCCTGTAACATCAGCAGCTGTTCCATTGTATAACAGCAAATATTTCACATAGGGCCATGTTAGTGTGTCTCTGACAAGGTATGTTAAGGCTTCAGCAGATGTCGTACAGTGAGTGAATGATTTGTGATGTTATTACAGTATGTATTGTAATTGGTTTGGGTGTGGGGGAATATGTTGGTGAGTGTACATAGCAGATGCAGGTGTGTAGGAACTGCCGTTATACATATTCGATATGTGTGTGAGGGTTCCTTCCCAATTTGAACACCTATTCTTTAGTGGACTGATACTGTGGTAATTGCGGGCTGATTCATTAAGGCACTGTTAAATGGTTCCTGTATAGCATGCAGGTGATGTTAGTCCTTGAATCCTTTCGGCAATACATCGGAATGTAATAAAGTGTTGCTACATGAAAACTGTCTGTGTATTTCTGTCATAGGTATTTGCAGTCATTGGAGTTGTGTTGGTGACTGATCCTTTTGGCTCATGTCCATAGCACATATTTGTAATAGTGTATAGGCATATACTCCCCATATCCTTTGTTCATATAGTTTGGTCATGGTGGAATGTGTGATTGCTATGGCCATGTTATACTCATATATGAACACTTCAACTGCTGTACAAGGGATACCTATGGAATCCTGAATGCACACAATTCCGACACCCACAGTACTGGGCCCAGACTCCCAAACCCCACATTACCGAACACTCAAACTCGCGACAGTCAAACTCGTGAAAGTAACACAAACACAAAACACACACACACACTGCTAACCACCACATCCAAACAAACTATCCTACACTACGTATGAGCAGGTGGGCAAGCCCCCCTACACCACCCATGTGGGTGGCTGTGCCCCCCACACCCCCCTACTTTAATATTCTACCTCGAGATCTCACAGACACACAAGACAAACTCACACCCACACATTACAGTCCCCCAGAAATGCACAACACACTCAGAACACACACTTACATACACTAAAGCCCTCAGAAACACACTTACACACAGTAACCTACCTGAACCGCAACACCAGAAGCACTAACTAAAAGTCCTTTAACATCAGGATTTTAAAACTCGCGCTTCTGGTGTTTCAGTACTGTGGTCTTTCGGTCTTTAAGCCTCGGGATTATGAGCGTCGGTATGTCAAGCATTCAGTATTTGGTAGGTATCATGTTTGTATGTACCTCCATGGTTGTATAGATGTTGTTAACATATGTATATATATGTATATATATATATATATATATATATATATATATATATATATATATATATATATATCCCTATATATCGACATATCCTCTCTCTCTATATATATATATATATATATATATATATATATATATATATATATATATATATATATATATATATATATATATATATATATATATATATATATATATATATATATATATATATATATATATATATATATATATATATATATATATATATATATATATATATATATATATATATATGTATATATATATATATATATATATATATATATATATATATATATATATATATATATATATATAGATAGCATATACCTTTCATTGGATACATGGCGGTTTGTCCTATTTCCGCACAATCCTCCCTTTTGTGTTTTAACCTGTCAGAATACACAGCTGCCATTGGTACATCTCAGGTAGCTTAGTGGTAGGTTATTGTGCAGATTGTGTACATGGTTGCATGTTCTAATCCTGGCAGTGGTCATTTTACCTCTCAGAGCAGGCACTGGTAGTACAAGGGTGATTAATGCAAATTTCATTGGTTGTGAGCGGCTTTGCCCATGATCTGTGCGATGTTCAACAAAGGTTAAACCTGTGTGGCGCTTATCCATGTAGTCATGTTTAAGCGCCGCTTACTAGAACTTACCGGCACAATAACCCATTAACGACTGCTTAAAAGTGCTTTAGTCACCCGGCATCCAACATCCCTTATTTGGGACCTCAAAATGACGTAACAGCCCTTGCAGGTCTTAAAACCGGGACCATGAGCACCACAGTCACTGGCTTTACCACTGAGGCATCTGAGATATGTACAACTTTTATGGTGTTTAGTATGTACAGTGTGTACAGCCATTCCTCACTACTGCAAACAAATGTGTAAGTCAGTCAGTATGCATATGTATGATACCTGTTAATGTTCATATGTTTGTTGAAGTCAGTGTTGCAATGTGACCTGACAGGGTGTATTATGGATGAGAATGGTTCTTGTTTTGTGTCCTTTTTTACATTGTGCCCATGCTCCATGTGTACCCCTCCAGTTCATGTAATGAACATCCGACACAGGCCCTCCTTGATGCATATTCCATTAGCCAGTGGTCTTCCCCCACACCAATCTCCACATACACAGCAACCATTGCTTCTATGGGGAATTAGGTTAATATTAATAGTTATAATACCAGAGCTGCATGTGTTTTGCGTACACTTCTATCCATTTGGAATGCTTCTGTGTCTCAAAGTGTGTTCATAGATGTTTATATATATATATATATATATATATATATATATATATATATATATACACATATATTTCTATAGATGTTACTGTGTGCATATATAAATATATATATATATATATATATATATATAGATATATACATATTTCTACCTATGTGCACACATCAGTGACGTGTATATATATATATATATATATATATATATATATATATATATATATATATATTTAGTATTAATTTGTAACACTTATACATATGTAGACTTGTATATGTTGATTCACACATTACAGTACATTACAATGTACTCTACATATGTACACAAAGTGACTGTCCCATTTGTGGTCTGTACTGTGAAATGCCTGTAGTATAAGCTGTAGTCTAATGACCACTTACCGTCTATATAGATTAGATGGCTTGGTGGTAGCTCCCATGACTATGGTGTGCATGGTCCAGGGTTCAACACCTGCGATGTATTAGACATGTTTTACTACAGAATAAGGCTAATTGTAAGTAGGTTTAAAGGTGTTTGTGTGACATTATACCGCCGGTTGTACACAGTTAAACAAACTTTACATCCTCCAACCTGTGCATGCAAATATGGCCACTTCTGCTAACTACTCAGGATATATACATTTCAGTGACGTAACATCTCACTATGTGCTTACATATCTTTACATTCTCTGTTAACTGTACTCTCCAGCACACATGGGTTTATGTGTGCTCCAAATGTTTATTATTTTGTGGAATACTAGCTATATATGCAAGCTGTAATTAAGGTATACTATGTAACATGTAAAACATCTCTGAATTTATTGGGATTTAAACCACGACTGCACAGATATTATGCAAATGCTGTAACCATTACACTATTGACATTAACATTCCTTCTGCCTATTTCCTATGTCCATGAATCCTATGCGCAAGCTTGGCTACACAACAGGAGGAGCCACCCACACCCAGTGAGCTTCTCAAAATACTGACATAACACATGAATTGAGAGACTATACATTAACATCCTAACTACATTTGGCATAGCCCCTCCCTGACACACTTCAGGGGAAGCCTTGATGTGTGACTGGACAACAGTATATATATCCCTGGGATCATGTGTCCCAGAAACATACAGCCAGGGTGTGGGGGAGCCACTCCAGTTTTATGGCTGCAAGACCTGTTGGAGAAATTGAATGCTGTTGGGTTGTCATGTTAACATGCCCTTTTGAGATCACTATGTGCCCTTATCACCCTACAGCACCCCAGTCTTCAACAGCTTCCAGCAACTCTGCCTGGAATCACTTTATTGTCTATGCTTGACAGAGGCTCAGTTACTTCATCAATGATGCAGATAAAGCCACCACACTGTAGCTATGCTTCTAAATGCCCTTGGGCAGATAGCTTACTACCTATCTGTGAATGTCTACAGTGCAGGCCATCTCCAACATCATATGTGATTATAGAGTTTTCTGATCACAATATACAGTGTAAAATCGCCATGTAGTCAGACAACAGTTAAGTACAGCAAGAGCATACAGACTACTGATACATAATCACACCAAAAGTCTATCTTGGAAGCTAGTGGACTTGTATAGGTTTCAGGCTTTGTATTGCTTACCAGTAGGTTACCTACAGGAAAGATGGGACACAAGCACAGATGGGAAACATGCCTGCAACAATGCCATACCAACTTGCATGTGTCAGCCTAAGGCTTTGGAATGCTGGACAAGGCTATTGGCACCCCCATGGTGCCATTTTCAGGCAGATCTCAGAGGTGAATCTCACCTCCATGAACTGTACAATAGCGGAATCAATGAGGGTTAGGCTACTGAACACCAGGGGTAGTACTCACAACATGCATGCACTCACAGCACCCCTCAGTATGGACAACATCTACATCTGTTCTGTGACTGGGACCTGTATAAGGCTCCTGTGAGCACACCTGCACTACCAGACTACAACCCATAACACACATGTCAGCCACTGAACATGGACTGGCACAGACATGGAGGGGGTGTATCCATATTCATCGAGGATACCTACACCTCCAAGTTAGTGGGGCAGCATGATACCTCTGTGATCATCCATGTGCAGCTAACATCAGCCACGACTGCAATGCAAACTGTGAGCTGCTACAGATAACCCTCCATGACCCAGGGTCAGCACTACAACTATCTGGAGACAGTGGTAAACATGACAGTCCTACCAGACACCCAGTTATTGGTCAATGTCGGCTACCCTACACTTAACTGGATAACCTACTCGAGTATTCACTTCCAGGCCCAGCACTTCCTGGGATTTATCACCTCATATGGCCTGGTAGATGGACTAACGAGAGGTGAAAACATACTAGAAGTGGTAATCACTGACATGTGCAACAGGTGCACTACAGCAGAGGTAAACCGGTCACTGTTTAGATCTGACCATGAACTATTCACTGATGATTTCCACTCCCAACCATCTCCCCCACCCAAGGAACACACAGTGAGTACCTTTCCTACAGCTAAATTCACAGTACTAATGACAGAGGTGGGAGGGTTCACAGCCCCCACCATCAGGGATGACACTGCTCAAGATACAGACAAAATTACAAATGCACTCTATAAGCACCTACAAAGATATATGGGTCGTGCAGTCAATGGTAAACCAGGACTCGCTACTCCTATGCAAGGACACCAGTCTGCTGGACCCCTGCAATATACAGGCTATAGAACAGAAGTAGGACAGTAGTCCAGAACAACAGCAAATTCCAAGACATGCAGACATCCGTGACCAGTATTAGTAAGACACTTATGTTACTCATGTAATCATCCAAGGCTGACATCCACAGGTAAATAGGCATGGATTTGGAAGATGACCACAAAGGCTTCTTTTGCTATGTCAAGGATCTGCGCAGTAACACACAGATTTGCACTGTGCTGGTGCAATATTGCACTGAATATACTGACCCTACTGATATCACCAACACACTTGATGATACATTCAGTGCAAGCTTCACCCCCTACAGGGCCCACAACAATACCCAAAATGTACAGTATCCCAGACATCAGACATACAGGTGGTAATAGCCCTTTCAAAAGGCATGACAGAGCGTCAATGGAGGCAGATGGTGTCCCAGACTGCATCCTGCAGACACTACAAGACAAAGTGAGCCCCCCCGCCTAATATAACAATGCAACATTAGCCTTTACACAGGCTACATGCCCATTCAATGGCACATGGCAATAGCTATTCCACTCCACCAAGGTGGTGACACAACTGGCCATGGTAACTACCACCCCATAAGCCTGAGTTGCCTGATCTGGACGGCTATAGAGTGCATCCTCATGGCACTCATTAACATAGACAATGGTAACCTCCAGACACTTGACCCAACCCAGGTCAGCTTGATTGAGTACAGATCATGCCTACTGAACCTGTTTGACATCTTACAGTCACCTAGACTGTAGGTGTGGGGTGCAGTAGTTCACACATAGTACCTGGACCTCTCCAAGGGTTTTGACACCATTCCCCACTCAGGTATTATTTCTGAACTCACAAGCCAGTACATACACCCATACATCACAGGTTGGTTTGCCAACAGGCTTACACACAGAACCCACATGGTAAGCCTTGTAGCCTCCAGGTCCAACTCTTCACCAGTCACAACTGGTGTCTCACAGGACTCAGTCCTGGGACCCCTACTGTTTGCCATATAGGTCTCAGAGGTACGGGCTAACACAGGTAGATGACAGCAGACTGTGTTTGGCAATTACTGCAAACTGGGAGCCATAACTGATAGTCCAGCTGTCATAGACATCCTTCAAGGGGCCTCACATAGACCAACACAGGGTGTCAGAGTCATGGCCTCCAGCTAAAGGCCACATACTGCATGGTCATTCCATTTTGGGAAACTACACACACACATATTAACACATGAGTGGCAGACACTATAGTTCAGATGACGTAATGTGTATGTGGGGACTACATTAGATAGTGATCTCTCCTTTGACAATCATATCTGCGAAGTAGTTAGGACATCCATCTATGTAGGCCATCTGATTACTTAAGGGTTTGCATCTAAACAGACTGAGGTTATTGTGCCCCTTTACTCATCACTCATCAATCCCATCATCAAGTATGATAACCCATTTTGGATGTACCTCAGAAGACACATCCAACAGCTGGTAGGGTCACAAAGTACCTCGCCAACAGGAATAATGCCCTCAGACATGTGTCCTATGCTGCCAGACTGCATAAACTCTTGCATTACTCAGTGGCATCTCGTTTACTCAGAGATGATATTTGCTGGCCAACAAAGTTGTGTCCAAGTCAGGCTTAATGGATAAGCTCCACCTATGGGAATCCATGTCACAGTGAGCCACACACTGTAATGAGCTACACCTTGCCACAACCTTAACTGGAAGATGCTAGAGTGACAGGTTTCTGTCACGGGTACTCCCCATGCTTTGGAACTACATCCCTGATTACATTATATGGAGCCCCTCACTAACACTCCAGGGGAATCCTTGCAGAGTGGGTGGGGAACAGAGAGACAGTTAGTTAATTAATGGGGTGGCGACAGCAGACACATTTTGGCTAGGCTTATGAATGGCTTTGGTCAGTTAGGCAAGTACCTACCTATGTACCTATGAACCTATACATACAGTATCGACACATGCTGATAGCTTCATTTACTGTTCAGGTATTGACTTACCTTGTGCCAATGGCAGTTGTGTGTACAATAGTTGAGGGCTGCCTTTGTAGGATGCACACAGTAGACTGCCTATACATGACAATTTACAGGTGGTCGTGTGTGTGTGCCATCCATGTTTACTGTGTGTGCAGGTGGAGAAGGGTGTCAGTCCATAGATGTCTACACTGTCAGTGTGTGTGCTATACATTCCCTCTTTGCCAAGGCATGGGAATACTGGGCACGCCTTGTCTGCCTACTGGGGATGGCACAGGATGTTCATGGTCTGAGTCCCTCTGTGCCTGTGGGGCCCTTGATAATGGTGGTGGGCTGTGAGGGCCTTCACCAGTCTGTTCCTGCTGCAGCTGTTTCCGCAGGATCATATTGTGTAGCATGGCACATACTATGAAGATGTGGGCACACATGCCTGGAGAGTACTGCAAGGCTCCACCAGATATGTCCAAGTAACGGAACCATGATTTCAGCATCCCAAACACACGCTCTATGATGATTCTGGTTTATGCGTGTGCCTCATTATGGTGTTCTTGCATGGGTGTGTGTGCATTTCTGATGGGAGTCATCATCCACGGTTCCAGTGCATAGCCAGCATCCCCCACCAGGTGGCCATATGGGATGTTCCCCCTGGCAAATACCTGATACAGCTGTGAGGCATGCCTGATATGGGAGTTGTGATAGCTTCCAGGGCTGCCAGCACACACATCCATAATAATGCCCTGGGCATTGCACACGACTTGGCAGTTGATGGAGGGGCATCTCTTGCGGTTTATGTAGCACCTACCCTGCTCACCGGGTGGTGACTTGATGTGTATGTGTGTGCAGTCTATTGCACCCAATACCTCTGGATAGTCTGCCACATGGTGGAAGAGATGCATATTGCTGGTCAACTTCTCCTGCGTTTGGGGGAAGTATATGTGCTCATTGGCATGTGGTAACATGTCGCCCAGGAACTGGTGGAGTACCCTGGATGCTGATACCTGTGAAATCCTCATGATATCCCCAGTTGGCCTTTAAAAGGTACCTGTGGCTAGTATTCTCAAGCTTACACATACCTTCATGTCCAGTGGGATGGGTACCCCTCTGTTATTTCTGGCTCTGAGGCATGGCTGGCACAGCTCAACATGTTGCTGTATGGTGTCCCTGTCCACACTGTAACGCTCTACTATCTCCAGATCATGTAACCCCTGGCAGGTTACCCTGGGTCTGAACACTCTTCTCCTCCTCCAGTGCGTGAGATGGTTGTCAGCATCATCCTCCACACCACCTTCAGTCTCCAACACATGTGGGTGAATCAAAGCTATGGCAGCCCCTAACATGTACATATTAAAAGTTCCCCGTCTGTATACACCAATGGTGCAGAGTGTCTGAGAATGCACAAGTGTGTGTGAGGTGCTTTCACACTTTATACTATTATGCTATGGATGCTGGTGGTGTAATTGGGTGAGTACGTGCAATTCCAGCTGCAGGGTATCTTAATTATGGGTTTTACAGCGGGTACTGCTATTGTGGGGCCTTTGGTGTTGAACTAAGCTTGGCTGCCATGATTCATCTATTGCTCTTTACTTCACTTTTCAACCCGATTCCCCTCCCATTGTCAGGCATGCATCCAGCTGCCGGCTTTCTTGTTTTGTACTTTCAAACCCAGGATTGTGTTACAAAATGTGTTATGTAGCTGATCTGCTGCAAGTTTGCTTTGTTCTGCTGTGACAGTTCTCTTTTCTTTGCAGTACGGCACCTCCCCTTTCCTGTTCTGCAGGTAGCTGCTAGCAGCCTTGTTAGCTGTTGTCAATGGCCCACTGTGGGTTCCTAGGTGTTAATTACTCATTTGTACTCCAATTACCATGCTGCAGCATTTCCTTATTTTTTTCTGTATCCTTCCTGTTTCATCTCTGGTGCGTGCTGCGCACAGCCGTTTACTGGGTTTCGAGCGCGTTTTCATCCACGTTCACATGCACATTCAGTTATCTTGTGTGCTCTCAGCTAAGAAAAGCTATGGCTACTTCAACACACCTCTATCCTGCAGCTTTGCTTAGCAACAGGCAAACCGGATTAGCAATGCTCCAATGTGCTTACAGCTAAGGTGGCGCACCCCTCTCGTGATGTCATCTTTATCTCCAGGCCACACCTCGGTGTTGTACCACTATGCTGTGAGGTACATCCTTACGCCAGTGGGGATTTTGTGATTCAGTATTACTCATCTCATTTGCATGGCATTGCCTACTAATTCCTAGTTACCATGCAGAACACTGTCATAGCCCCTTAGCAACCCTTGCGCCATGGTGTGGTGTAGCATGCATGCCATTCACTATTATGGGGAATTCATTAAATGTGTTACTTTGCAGTTTTATTCCATATAATTATATTTTCATTGTGATCCCGTCTGCACAGCGATGCACTGCGATTTAACTTCGCTTTAGTGTGGGCATGACGTTAAATGTTCTTTTTTATATGTTGTGAATATTTTTTATGCCAATGGCTATATATTTAGCCATTGGCATATATTAACAGTATATTACGTGAGTTTGGTCTGTTTTCATGCCTCTGATTTTATGTTTAAAAAATGTAAACCATTTTTTTTGGTTTACATTTCTGCATGCTTACACTACACCTGCACCACTTCCTGAATCGCTATATACCTTCATTTGCATGCTACGCTGTTGCGCATGGGGTAATTAGCATACATGCGCCGGGAGCTGTGCGAGTGTGGCATATGCAGGTAGTGCATGTGGAAACAGCTCGTACCTGAATCGCTCAGCGGCCATATTTGGTGTTAGATCGCCGACGCTACGCCTGGTGCAAGCTTCATGAATCCCGGGGAAAGTCTTACCACAAAAATACAGGGCAATAATGGCTATGAAGGGAGGAAATCAAATCTTATCATGAAAGTATCGAATAGAGAAAACTATAAAGCAATTAAGACAAGAAGTGTCACTATTAGAAGAGTATAGAAGAGGGAACAGATCAACAAAAAAATGCTTAGGAAGATAGATGTGATAAAAGCAACTAGCAGTATTGGAACAGACCAGGATCTATTGTACACTACTGCAAACAACAAAATAAAGATATCAGCACAGGCGGAAAAAAACTTAGCAGATACACACATAAATATAAAGGAAAAGTATAAAGTAAGTGATTCATTGATGATCCAAAAAAAGTTTTATAGAAAATTGGGAAACAAAGCAACAGGAATAAAAACACCATCAAATAAAAGAAAAATAAAAGAAGAAATAGACACATTTTGGAGAAATATCTATGAAGACCCTGTGGAACATAACAAAGATGCTGAATGGAAAGAAAAAGTAAAAGAAACAGGAAGAAGTTCAAATGTACAGGATATGAACTGGGATGAAGCAACGGCCAGAGAAAATGAAAGAAAATTAAGAAAAGCTTGTAAGTGGAAAACTCCAGGCCTAGATGCAGTATTTAAATTCTAGCCAGATGTATTAACATCGTCACATGAGAATTTAACCCTGAGTAAGAACTACTTATTCATGTACCATGAACAGACATCAACCTGCTTAACAACAGGAAAAATGATACTCTTTCTTAAGGGTGAAGCTGCAAGCTATCCTGAAAACTAAAGACCAATAACTCGCCTTCCAATGATGTATAAGCTATATACGGGAATTGATGCAGACAGAGTTTATCATCATGTAGAATAAAACTCAGTTATGGCAATGGAGCTAAAGGGTAACAAAAGAAAGTCATGTGGAACAAAGGATCATTTGTCGTTAAATAAAGTCATAATGAAGAATTGTCAAAAGGGGAAGAATCTAAGTATGGCACTGATAGATTACAAAAAACATTTGACAGCATCCCACATTTATGGAAAAAGGAGTGCTTGCAGATGTATAAGATGCACCCCACATTGATCAATTACATCACAGTGACCAGAAAACAGTGGCAAACCAATTTGCAGCTAAGCCATCCTAAATGACAAATTATTAAACTAGAGATAAAAATTCAAATGGTGATAGTCCAGGGTGACTTGTCACTGCCGCTTTTTCGTTTTGCCATTAACCCATTAAGCTGTCTACTTAACAGATTGGGTCATGGTTATAATTTGGCTTCCAGACAACAACAGAGTGTAAAGACTGCTCATCTACTTTTTGTGAATGATTTAAAGCTGTATATTTCATCAGATGAGGAACTGAAAGCACAACTGGAAGAGGTCAAAACATTTTCAGATGAAATAACAATGTCATTTGGTCTTGATAAATTTGCAAAAGCAACCTTTAAAGCAGGAAAGCTGCAGCACCAAGAAAATATCAGTCTGGGACAGGAATGTGATATAAAGGAACTTGAACAGGAGGGAGTGTATAAATATTTGGGAAATGAAGAAGGGTCAAAAATAAAAGATGAACAAATGCAAATAAAATGCAGTAAAGAATATTTCAGAAGACTAAAATTAATACTGAAAACAGCCCTGAGATCTAGGAACAAATTCCAACCTATAAACCATTCTGTTCTAACTTGCAGTTTTGGGGTGATTGACTGGCCTCAAAATGCATTGGATCAGCTGGACAGCAAAACAAGAAAAATACTTAATGCTTATCAAATTATATATACATATCAGTGTATACAAAGATTATATATCCTTCATTCTGAAGGTGGTATGGACTTCCTTGAAATTAATTACATGTATAGAGCTACAGTCTTAGAACTTCATACATATCTGCTGACCTCATCAGATCCAAACATAGTGAACGTTTTGAAAGATGAAGAGAACAAATCTAAGATGACTTCTCTGCTTAGTTTAGCAGAAGCATAGCAGTGCTAAGCGGGAATAAAGCACACTGGAAGTAGACAAAAATCAGGCAGCAACTGAATGTTCCAAAAAACAAAAGAAAGACTATAAGGAGAAGGATCAGATGAGAAGGCAGGAAATGTGGAAAAGGCATAAATATAGTTGCAAGTACTTAATAACCTCATGTTGATCAGGATCTAATGCGGGAATGGTTAAGGAGAGGTGAATTTAAACCAAAAGATGAAAGGTTAATATCAGCGGTCCAGGATAGTGGATTTCTTACACATTGGTTTACGAAGTCCATTGAACATGTGGGAGAAACAAAAATTGTAAATTCTGTAAAATAGATCTGGTAACCGCCGGACATCCTTTTGCTGGATATGATATACTAATGGCAGAAGGCCTGTATACTGAAAGGCATAATAATGTGGCAAGACTGTTGCATTGGGGATTGTGCAAACATTATTAGAATATTAAAGAAGCTGAAAAGCATTGGAAACATGAACCGCAAAGCATAATGGAGAATGATGAAGTTTATATTACATGGGATCACCCATAACCAACAGTTTAAAAAAAAGATGCGAGAAAACCATGTATAGCAGTCCATGAAAAGAAGACAAAAGTATCATTGATCATTGAAACTGCTACACACAACGATTATAGTGTCTTATGCACAGAGAGACACAAAGTCATAAAATACCAAGCAAGATTTGCAGGCAGAAACAAGGGCAATGTGAAAGGATACCCAGACAGTTCCAATAGTAATAGGAACAATGAGTCCCAAAAAACAAAAGAATTTGCAGTTTTATTTAGATATGCTACTGATACCTGTAACTCCATATGAATTACAGGAGTCAGTACTGGGCACATTGCAGGTGTTGTAAAGAGCACTTTTGGCTAACATCAAAAATTGAAGCAATACTAATGTCATGAACGTTAATCATATTTTGACTTAGGAATGTGGTCCATTCCCATCATAGTATTAGAAACCCAAAATACTTGTAGAAATCGAGCCGGTAAATGGCCTTAAAGATCATGTAAAAGTTGTGAAATGTCCTTCTCAAACAAAAAAGTGCTTGCATATATCTATGCTTGCAAACACTTTTTTGTATGAAAAGAAAAGTGCATTTGAAGCCTTTAATAAAATATTAAGTTTTAAATATTGCTTGCGAATGTGGAAAACTAAATGGAGGAAGCTTTATTTATGGCATTTATTTTCATGGAGGTATGGAGTAGTTACATCATTCTGGGTTCCAGCTCTAATAATGTAATTGTAAATGAATGCTGCAATTATCAAACTGTTTAATGAGCAGTTTGGCATAAAACTATATCATTATTTTTTTCTTTTGCCAAACTGTTAATTTAACAGTTTAACAATTACATCACTAATTTATAATGACTTGCTTATGCTAACCCAGCATTATTGAGCTGGAACCTAGAATGACATCACTGCCACCATCTTCCCATGAATATTTGTGCCGTAAACATGACTTACTACATTCGGTCTCCCGCATACGAAAGCAATATTTAAAAGTTTTTGTTTTTTTTTGCATGGGCATTAAACAGCCATTGTTTTTTGTATATAAAAAGTGTTCACATGCATAATGATGCATGCAAATACTTTTTATACAAAAAACAAAGGTCATTTCACATCCTTAACATGATCTTTAATTATACCTCTTTCAGAATAAAAAAAAAGAGAGAGAATCCCTCCATTTTTAGCCAGTCTCTTTTTTTCGAACCCTAGACAAAATTTTAGAAAAAACAATCTACAGTCATATTCTGTGTATCCAACAATACTATCTCCTTTCCATGAAACACCATGGCTTCTGACTAGCACCATAGCAGCCCTATGGCCACTAACAAAAGTGATCCTAATTATTATGGACAAAGGTAATCTTATATACACAGTCTTTACAGACCTTACAAGGGCTTTTGACCTCATATACTGCATCCTACTCCTCCAGAAAATGGTGGAAACTGGCTTAAATTGTAAGCCTTAGTCGGACTCAAAGACTTTTTCTCAAACATACTCTTCAGGTAGAAAAAAGGCTATTCCATTTCTGATACTCCTCCATTGCACAAAGGGAGTTCTTCAGGGATCTATTCTAGCCCCCTTGCTATTCTCCATTTTTATCAACAAATGTTCTTATGACCTTCCACATCTACCACCTTGTGCACTGATGACATAGTCATCTTCTGATTTGGTCACTTGCAGCCTCAAATACAAACTCAGCTCCAAAACAACCTACACTCCATTAAGCAATGGCTACTTCAACACAAGTTACACTTTGCTTTTCAGGACTCTTTAAAAACTAGCCAGATCTCCTTATTCACTGCAAATTAAAAGCTTAAGTGACAAACTAATAGAAATGACAACCTCCTTTAAATTACCTGAGGGTTTGGCTAGAGCAAACACTTGACTTCCATCTCCATGTAAACAAAACATAAAATAAAATTAACTGTCTTCTGTTCTGGACCAGAAAAATCGGTCTCCTTACTATACCGTCCCAGCAAGAGCTGTCATAAGTAAAGGAGTTATTCTGTTTCAACTTGAATATGGCCTTCCTTTTGTTATTGTAGCGTCCAGAAAAAAAAGCATCTCCTCTCTGTCTCTCTTTTCAGACCATCTCCAGTAAAATTTCTCATTTCATTGCTAACTCCCCTTCTCAGGAACATCGTCTGACTCTCTCCAAAGCCAAATGGCATCCAGTCAAATGGAGACTAGATTTCATACTTTGATCACTACTCTAACATTCTTAAATCGTGAACCATTCTCACTTTTTGTAGCTAAAGTGACACCAAAAACCTGTTCTTAAAACCTTAGAAGCTACAGATACTCTACTCTTAGCCAGCTAGCTATACAAAAAAAAAAAAAAAAAAAAAAAAAAAGAAAGAAAAGCAGCAACAAAAAATGCAGTGGACATGACCATGCATTTTCTGTCCTTGTGCAGATACAATCTCTTTGAATTCTCCTAAAATATCTCTCCTGCTATTCAGAATTCATAATGCAGCTCAGAACGACATTTTCTCAGTCAAACTCACTTTAAGTGTTCTCACGTGGGATACATCACTTAACCTTTCTAACTGTTACCCTTGTTCATTTCCATGACCTCACTTGCCTCCATATCCTACCATCTACTCTCATACTAGCAATCTATTATTGTAAATTATATATATATATATATATATATATATATATATATATATATATATATGTGTGTGTGTGTGTACACTTGTTGTTGTGTCTTTCAGCTTTTCCCAGTTAGAGGTTGCCACAGCGGAACTCCGGTCCACTAATGATTGGCAGTTGATTTTTACATGCCAAGTTGCCAGTCCTGATGCACAACCTTCAACGAAGGTATGCCCATTCACATGTCTCCACAGGGAAGATGCTCTAGCTGAGAATCGAACCGGATAGCATCTTACTGTGAGGCAACAACGCTACCACAGCACCACCACCGCGACTATGTACACACTCTTTTTATATAATTTTAACTGTGTTGATTATGTAAAAGTTTGTAGTAATATAGTTAATTTTTGAAAGATTTTCTTAGCCATCTATACCATTGTGGTTATATTTACCCCAGATGTGCCTGAAATTGGTCTGTTGTTATCAGTGCACTATCCCAGTAAAAAAAGAAAAGCAAATGACTAACTAAATAATAAATAAATGAATAAATAAACTGACTAATAAATAAATTGCATCTTTGTTTGTATTGGATGTTAGGGTCAAACTCTTGCTTTAAAATTCCACTTAGAGCTGTCTTGCTATTCTTTCAGAGCGTGTAGAGAAAGTCAGAAAGGTGACCACCAGCCTCTGCATCTCATGCAGCTGTTTGAATCCAGGACTGACAAATTTATTTTCAGGATGCCTAGATATTCCTTTTCTTCAGTCACTGGAGAATAGTGTGAAATTGCTTCTTACTGTCTGAGAACTCCTCAGTGAAATGTTATCATATAGCATATTATTACTTTATTCACAGTTTCAAATTCCATAGTCCTGATTTGTATCAATTAGATTTGACTTCTTCTAAGTCTGGTAGAATGCTTATTTCTAATTCCTCCTTTCTTGGATATAGTAGGATATCACAGAATGTGTCACTCTGCCAAAGAAAATACAATTTTCAGGCTGGTCTGTATTACAAGATCGAAAGTTCAGGTGATCAAACACCTAAACATCGATCTTCTAATATCGAACCTAAAAACATCCAACATCCCAGGGAAACATGTCTGTTGGCCACTAAAACAAAAAAAAAACTTTACATCCAAAGTAAGTTGGGGGCTGTACCCCCACACCCCCTAACTAAATATACCAACTCCGAGATCACTCTGCAGTACACAAAATGGCAAAATCTGGTGAACAGCCAGGGGAAATCTTAGCCTGTGTTAAATCGGCCATTTGCCATTTTTTGCTTTCGATATTAGCTCATCAATATTTAGGTGCTTGATCACCTAAACATTCGATCTTGTAATATAGACCCTGTCAGGCTATATTATGATTAGCACCTTGAATTTGCTGTTATGTATCAGAATTATATAATTTGTCAGGGTACTTGCATACTAGATGATTTGTATGCAGAAAATAAAAGAAACTAGACTACACCTTTTTAACACTGAGTGCAAAAATCTGTCATGTTTCTAAATGTATTTATTACATAGCATATCATTTTTCTAGATTTACAGCTTAAGCTGTGAGGTCTAGGAGTCTGATTTGGATTAAAGGGTAACCATATGCAGAGATTGTAATTACAAATATTAAAATAGGAGTCTTCATATATACTTTGGAGTTTGTTTCTCTGTTGAACCTACTGCCTTGGTGAACGAGTCAGAAACAAAAGAAAAACTAATGAGTTGTCCAATTTTTATTTCTCCTTCAGTGTATGGGTCAAGATTTCTTTTTAGAAAGGGGAGACCATTTGGGCATCATAACTCTTTTCCTGATCAGTTGTTTCAGTCTAGCCCCTTCAGCCAAAGTAGTTGAAGTTTTACTGAGGTGAAAGCTCTAAGAGATTTCCAAACTCTAGCTCTCCCACTTGAAAAAGAGATACATGTGGTAGATGGCTCTTTGCATACCTCCATTCCCCTAGATATAGAGGTAGCAACACCCTTTGCAGCATGGTCATTTTCTAGTACCCAATATGTTCATAGTCAGAAACATAACAGCAAACTTATTGAACAATTATAAAAGCATTTTCATTGAGTAGTGGATGTAAGGTGTGCTGAAAGGCATCAGCACTGAATAAGTTTGAATAATTCATGTCCATGTCAATCCAGCATAACATTCATAAAGGCCGAACTCCCTTCATTCCATAGCATTACTTCTTCTAAATTAAGTGTTATGAAAGAAAAAAATGATAAAAAAATATCCTGCCTCCTTTCAAAACAATTGGTTATTCCTCTGGATTCTTTTATCATATTCAGGAAATGAGGCAATTGAAGACCAATATAAAACCGGCCTAACCTCAACAAGTTGCTCATGATGAAAGTGTTCAGAATAGTGATTAACCAGACCCTATTCCATAATGCATCAATAGTCCTAAGTTGCAGTGCTGGGTCTAAGTGACACATATTGGTATATTTCTATGTTCTATGTTCAAGCTACACTGGCTTTTTTTTTCTTTGAAGTTGGCAACCAGTACCTCCAGTTCCACTCCTTCCATTTGATTTAGTGACCTCTCGCCCACTCATTTCCAAATTCTGACATCAGTAATAGCAGGCCTCAGGTGAAGCTGATTTCATAATCACCCTTTTCTGGATAACTGCCACCTGTGGGCTCAGCTAATAGGTCTGTGGTTAGCACAATTAGAAACTGTCACTCCCTTTCTGGATTCCTTGAGTTTCACAGTTGACAAATGGAGTCTGATCTGTGTCCCTCCCAGTGCCATCTAAAGGAACCCTTTTCTTGTCCTGGAGCCGTATTAAATTTGGCAAGCGTGAGGTTGTGCCTTATCAAGGTAAGTGTATGTGTGTTAGTGATCTTTTTCACCTGACCTCTTGTCCTTCTTCAGCAACCTGGACCATATTTATCAAACAATGTCTTGATGGTGAAATAGGCAGACTGCAAATTAAATGTTCCATAATTTTATCAGGAGCTTGTGGAATCTCTCTCAGGAATCCCTTCACAGTATACTCACCTGAGTTCCAGACATACATGGGAAAGTACACTGCTTGTCACATCTATCTCATTTGCTCTTAAACGATATATTACACTCAGGATTGAGGGCTCCCTTATAGTTTTTATCAGTTCAATGCCTTTGCTTGTCATCACATCACAGGGTCCATATTAGTGAGCTCAATTGCAAGTGTGACTGCCCAGGGTAGCTAGGGTAGTTTAACTCCTTCTCCTTCTCACTCTTCTAAAGTAAACACCCCTCCCTCCCTTATTTTACAGGCAATACACTTCACTTTTTCTTGCAAGTCTCTTTTCTCGTTCCTCTCGCTTTCTCTCGACAGTTCCTGCTTCTTTTAAGTATTGACGCTTGACATCCATCTTACATTATCAAATACTATCATACTGAGTGTTATTTTCTCTGTACTGTTAAAGGTGTATCTTCTTTTCTACATGTATATTGCACTCTTATTGTTATTATATAATTTATCGTGTTATCTTAGTTTTTGACTGATACAATATGACTACTGTTATTCTTCTGTACCTGTGATATTGTACTATATGATTCTGTGACATATGTGGAGCTTTTCTCCCCCTGGCTTCTGCTGAAAAAGGACCAGTGTCCAGTCAGACTTTTCCGGTAAACAAATATAAAATAAATAAATACATCAATCAATCAATAAATAAATTATCTGAGCAGAACTCATTACCAACAGCTCAAAAAAATGGATGGGTGAACCAGATATAGTAGTTCATGAAAAGAAGACAAAAGTAACATTGATCACTGAAATTGCTACACCCAGTTATTACAGTGTGTTATGCACAGAGAGACACAAAGTCACAGAATACCAGGATCTGCAGGCAGAAACAAGGGCAGTGTGAAAGGATACCCAGACAGTTCCAATAGTAGTAGGAGCAATGCGTCTTAGAAAAAAGAATTTACACTCATACTTGAATATGTTACCAATGCGCGTAAGTCTTTAAGAATTGCAGAAGGTGTCAATTCTGGGCACACTGCAGGTGCTGCAAAGAGCAGTTCTGGCTGAGATCAAAGATCAAAACAATACTAACTTCATGAACTTTAATCGTACTTTGACTTAGGAATGGGGTCCATTTCCATCATGGTCTAAAAGACTTGGAGAAATTAAAAAGTGAGAATGAGTTGCTAGCAGTCTTTCTGGCCTCAGAAAAATTCAAGAGCTGTCTGAATGTGTGGTTATGGCAAGTAATTATGTACAACACCATTGTCATGTGGTGCACAAAAACAGGGTAGCACACACTTCTAAGAGTTGTATTGGATGGTTATGGAGCTGAGAGGATCGTTTCTTCCACACCAGGTCTACTTGATATCAGTTCATCTAGAAGGGGGATAAAATAAACCAGCAGACCTATTCAGATGCACAGTTCCTCTGGATCACAAGAGGCAGTTAAATGTTGAAGTGTTTGATGCTCTCCCTGGAAATCCTAGAGAGGATCTGCTTGCTAGCCACTGTGATTTGTTTCCTTCACCATTCTGAACTGGTGCACTCGCATCTTATCACATCCTTGTCATTCAATTACTTTTGTTAAAAGCAAAAAAAGGAAATAAGAAATGAATTGTGTTAGTTTTCTGCTGGCTGAGGAAGATGAGTTTTTCTGTCCTGCTTCTGCTAGAAAATACAAGTCACTACCTGTCACTGTCCCTCAGAGATGATCTCTTGGTGCAGCAACATGGCGGGGGTCTCAGTCCCCTTCACATTTGTCAAACTGAGGGCTGAGAGTGAAAGTGGCTATAGAAAAACTATGTGCAGAGTTACTACTAGTTTAGCACAGAGGGACAGTGATGATGCAATTATTAGAACATTGTATTATTAAAAGCACTTATTATGACATAATTCTTAAAGAGAGAGAGTGAGAGAAAGATTTTTTTCTATGCATTAGCTTTTCCTGGAGGTGTAGAGGCCTGAATAGCATACTGCTACTAGGAAACATATGTGAGGCCCTAACACTATTTCAGATATGTATACAAGTACAAAACAAACTTGGTTCTTTCCCTGCAGTCAACCTAAATTAATGACACAGACCCAGACATGTGACAGGTATCCAAGCAGCCACATCATTCTGCAAGGAGGGAAGTGCAGCCATCATTCAGAAATCAGAAGACAGCTTCTGCTTGCCTTCTGGCTCCAATACCTGCATATTGTGCATTCTTGAAAGACATAAATGAATCAGATAAGTACTCCTGAACAATTGGATTTCTCTCACACCTGTATTTTTCTGCAGAGTGCCCCTTTCTGATTCTACATTCATATTTGTCATGGGACGGGCTACATGACTGCCTCTCCAAGTACCAACCACTCGTAGTTGGAGATATTGCCTAGATATAATTTTCTGACAGCATCATGTTTTACAGTAAGATCTAAGTAACAGTACTGACTAGGCACTATTTACATTTATGGGACCAGGAAAAAGATAATACATCATTAAATTACTCAACCTGCAGAAGAAGAATGGCAGTGTTGCTTTGTGATTTCCTTTTTTTACAGATATGTGTGTGCTTGTTCTTCCATGTTTTTATATTTAACAGTGATCATTTGTTATTTATAAACAATGTTTGTCATTTTAATTTGACTGTTAGTGCATAATTTGTTCCTTGCTCCTGTCTTGCCACAAACTGTCCCTGTTTTATAGGAGCATTCCTATTTTCAGGACTGATTTACTCTGCACACGATGTCACTATTTTTACAAGTATGCCCCTGTTTTCAGGCACAGTGTACTCCTTCACACAATTTTCTGAATCCCCCCTCACCACAATTGATTTTTAAAGCTATCCAGTGCACAAAAAACATACTATAAGATCAAAACACTAGTGGCACTTCAATAATTTAAAGGGAGGATGGCATAATGGTTAAGGTGTTTACCTTACAGACACAAGGTGCAGGGTTTGATTCTCATATGGGGTAATTGGCTAGGCTTGAAATGGCCCACAAAGGTAGTTAGCTTAGTACTACTCTATGAACACCTTCCTTTTTTCAGAAGCAAAAATAAATGCTTGTGGTAGAATTTTGCAATACACTTTATTACGTTTCACACATCTTATACTGCTGTTTAATAATATGCTTATTCTTTTCCATCATTTTTGTCACTGATTTTTAAACATGTTTTGAATAAGTATCCCACATTCTTACTGGAAGCAGCATGAGTTATGTGCTCTTTGGTATTCACCATAGACTCCCACCTAAAATTTGATAGTCATCTCAACTTAACCATTAACAAAGTACATTCCAAACTGGGGTTGCTCTACCGTATCAAACCATTTCTTACCAACAACACAAGATCAGCCATTGCTCGCTCCCAACTTCTATCCACCCTACTCTATGCATCTCCCATTCTGACTAATCTCAACAAAATTGAACTAAGCAAAACGGAAGCCTGCTATAACAGAATTGCCCGCTTTGCTGCAAATTGCTCATATAGAACTCATCACTGTACTGCTTTGAGTAAGCTACACTGGCTTGAACTGCCCAACCTCCTAACCTACAATCAGCTCTGCCTCTGTCATTCTATCTATTACCTCCCCAATAAGTGTCCTGCCCTCAAAAACCTAGTACAACATCACTCAGCCAAAAGGGCTTTTACATCATCAAGCAAACTACTACTAGAAGTCACCAACAGCTACAATAGCTTTGGAGATGCACTATATAGTAGTTCAGTGGTTAAAAAATGGAACTCTGTCCCTACAAGCATTCAAAACACATCATCCAAAGCCTCCTTTAAAGACCTCATCAGGCAACATCTCAAGGAAAGTTGGCAGTGCTATGATTGCTCCCCAGGCTAGTGAAAGCGGATAACACATACATACAAAATCTAGAGCACTTGATAATAGTTTTCAATCTTACTCACAAACACTGGCTAATCTACAGTGTATGTACTGTACCTGTGTACTATGTATGTATTCTACCTATGTTCCAAATTTTAGCTGTACACCACAAATCTATTAATTACCTTTATTTTTAAAATTAATATTTTTTTGTTTGTTCTCTCCACTGCAACTGTTTATGTGCCACATACCACTGTAAAAACATGTCTCCTGTAATTTGTGTGTATACTGATCATGTCTAAATAACTAAATGTGTCTGTAATTTTTCTTTGTGGAGCTTTTCTCCCCTGGCCTCTGCTGAAAAAGGGCCTTTTCGGCTCAGTCAGACACCCCCGGTTAACAAATGTAAAATAAATAAATAATAAATAAATGTCCAGCTTTTTTGTTAGACATTCCTATTATTCAGTAGCCTTTGTTCCTATTTTTAATGCCTGTGGGTTGATATGTATGGTTCCCTTCCAAACTTTGAAAACAGGACAGAAAAATCAGTAGTACATTTCTTCTGGTCATCTAGTTTTGTAGGTTTCATACCTCTCAACTGTCCAGATTTTCACAGAAAGTTCAGATTTCTACCTTATATTTTGGTCTCTTGTTCATAAAAAGTGTGGTTTTCTGGCAAATCACTGAGGACTGAAGTAATTAAACAATGACATGCATGTATGTTTCATATTTTATATCCTTCAGTAAATGCATGCTAACACAAATTCTATTATTCTAGAAGCTTTCTAAGTTTGTAAGAACAATATTTAAAACCTGTCCCTGTTTTTGGGCCTTTGTCCTCCTATTATTGGAGCTTTGTCCAGACTTCTTGTGCTAAGTGGTTGAGAAGTATGATAAGTTTGGATGCCTCAGGAGTGTATCATTTGTGTTTCCATTAATGATTCTTCAGTGTTAAAGTATAAACCTGCAGTATATTTTCCTTTAAGCATAAAGTCACTTCAGAAGGCCAAATTAAGGAAAGTTTGCTAAAGATACTGTTGATTTTGCCCCTTTTGGAGGTAATGGCATAACCTACTAGATGACAGATAAACATATTTGCTAGCAAAAAAAATGATCAGATGTCTGAGATACAGTGCTTCAAACTCACTGCACCAGTAAACAGATTATTTAGCAAATTGCATGACTGGATGTTTTTTGTGTCATGTCACTTTACAAATGTTCCGATAATTTAGTTGTGTGGGCATGCATGTTTGTATCAGCTCAAACAGTGATAACAATCAGTGAACAAGTAATCATAATGACATGCAGTCTTTCATTAAAAAAATAAGTATTTTTTACCCAGATATAAATAAATAAGTACGTAGTTATATGGATACTTTCCTAGCACACCAAGGCCTCCTTCAACTCATAAAAGAACCAACAAGACCTAACCTCAGGCCCACCAAACACTTTACACTTGACCTGATTATTACAAACATACCACACTCCATCGCCAAAATAAGCATTCTTGCCACCATCACTAAGCAACAACTGTCCAGTCACGTTAACAGTTGTCAACCATCCTATAAAACTTGCACCAATATTAAAAACCTTTAGAAACCAGAGTTGCACAAATATAGACAAAGTCAGAACCTTTCTCACAGCCCAGAAATGGAAGCATTTAATCTCTTTATATGACCCTACTATAGCAACTGTAAGCCTAACCAACTTTTCACTCCAGCTGCAAGCCAAATTCGTACCACTTATCCATAGGTTTTATAAACCCACAAAAACTAAATGGCTGTCCAATGAACTCAAATATCTTTTAACTCTAAGGGATGAAGCATGGCAAAAAATGGAAAGAGACCCCCTGCCACAAGAGGCAACCACACTTCCTTTATAGTCTTAAGTAACCTAGCCAAGAAGTCCTTCAGAAGGCACAAAAGAAATCTCCAAACAAAGAAACAAATCACCATCTTACACTCCCCTAAACACTTTTGGAAAGAGGTTAACCTTCCTCACAATACCCTGTCTAGAAATACCATTCACCGATGTACAACAAAAGTGTCTGCAGGAAATTGCCTTAAAGAGATTAGCAATCTCCCATCAGTAAACTCTACACCTCCCACGGATCATCCACTGACCAGCCCACCACCATTCATCCCTCTGTTCCATTTCAAATATATACATCCCAAAGAAGTCTTTATTCTACTTGAAAATATTTCCATTAACACCTCTCCTGGATCTTACAACATAACCCCATCATTCATATATCACTGCAGACAGCATCTATGTCTTCCTGTCACCCACATATAAAATCTATATCTCGTACAAAATGTCATGCCACAGATTTGGAAAACTGCCCTAATTAAACCCCTCCCAAAGTAAACAAACCCAAAAATTACCTCTCACTTCTATTCAATAGCCATCCTCCCAGTTCTGATCAAACATCTTGAAAATATAGTCTGCAACCAACTCTCCTTCTATATCCAACAGTACCCACCCACTCTCATCCAAGCAGCATGTATTCTGGCCTGGACAACGTACTATGACAGTGCTTTGGGCCCTAACTGATGACATCCTGCTAAACTCTGATAGTGGTCTCCTTACAATTGTCTGAAATGCGTCAATACTGATCAATGCACTACTCCGGTAAACAAATATAAATAAATAAACAGTTAACACTATCTTATGAATTAATAAAGAGGACAGTTTTTATCAGTATTCAGCAAATTAATAGTTTGCTGTACCACTAGCCACACATAAATTTTCCACTATGAAAACAAAGAAGGAATGTATCATCATCCTCTAAAAAAATAAATAAATAAAAATAAAATAAATAAACTTGTCCAATAGTATACAAATGTCATTTCTATCTTACAAACCTGGTAACTTGGTAAGTTCAACAAGTGCACAGTGTTTGTTTTTTTTTTTAGGCAGGTTCAGCTGTTACATTTAGCTTTCTGTAACCCTACTCACTAGGTTACATTACCAAACACTCCCCGGGATTCAAGAAGCTCGGCTCAAGGACAGTTTTAGCCTTGCGCTGAGCGTCCTCACAACAGATGGTGCAGCAGCGCCATATGAATATGTATGAGGGAGCGCCGCCACACCATCTATGTGCACAGGAAATGTGTGCGAGTGCAGGGGGCATGTACAAGTGCTCTACGGAGATGTAAACATGCCCCGACAGTTGCAAAACCTACTATGCCTACTAGAAGAGTCCGCCTCTAATAGTACGTCCGTAATTCAGTGTCCATGGACACCGAAATGTATGCTAAGCACATTTACAGAACACGAACAGTGAAATAAAATCGAAGTAGTAAACACACAAGCACGTAGTGGAATGTTGAGCCCTGTCCCTAGAACTTTCACAATTAGATTCCTCGTGTCCCTATTATACATTTGAATTGCTGCAATATCAAAGGTTTAAGCAAAGTGCAGCGTGTTTGCGTGCCGCTGCCCTCCGCTGAGCACAGCTTACACATCAAATTCATTCAAATAGAGAAAAACATGCGAAATCAACGTAAATGTCAATAGTGTTGTGTTTAGAGCATCCGCCTAATGAACAGGCATTCACAGTTCCAGCCCAGCAATAGCACATATCATTTTCCATGTGGAATGAATGTCGTTTTGCTGTAAAACCAAGATAAGAATATCGCATGAGATATTTAACTTAAATATCATTCAATCAAAGTGGCACTGTCATAATGAATAAGGCACTAGTAAGCAGGTGTAAGCACAAATAAGCAGCAGTAAACATATATAAGCACCAGTAAGCAAGTCTGAGTGCCTAGCATAGGAAATGTATATAGGTATGTATATATATATATATATATATATATATATATATATATATATATATATATATATATATGAAGAAAGAACGATGCAACAATAAAGCATACAAAAGGAATGAGAAGGGAATCAACAGCAACTCCAGTATTATATAGTGCTGTCAGCGTATGTCATATCAAGCTGGGCAGGACTGAGCAAAGCACTGCTACTCACATCACAGGCAGGTTATTACCAGTGGGAGTAACATTGTTGATCTGCTAAGTCTACTTTACGTACAAACTGATAGGCTATTTGGCCATCCGACCACTACACAAGCAAGGGCAGGTATGTTCAAGGACTAAATGGAGGGAGAGCCTGAGAATACATGGGGGGAAAACATACGTGTAGGGCCCCTAATGCTCGGGAGAGTGCAATGTGTGGAGGTGTGTCATGGCTGTGATAACAACTGGAAAATGGATGGTATGCATGTATGTTGAACTCGGGTGGGGTGGAGGAACTATGGGTATGAAATTATGGAGCCAGGCGTGCCAGGGTTGGATGGGCTGGTTCTAATTGGACCGTTCTATGGAGGTCACTGAATTCGTTATAAGTATATATACATACACACATGCAGACAACATCTCTGTAACACATTCATTCCATTTGCAGAAATAATTAACATGAATGTGCCCTTACAAACCTCGACAGTAGATAGAATAATAGGTTGTGCATAAGAGGGAAGGGAGGAAACTGCTAAAATGCAGAAGTGTGTACAATTTCTGAAGTCAGTGCTGTGCTGAAAAAAATCAAATGTGAGGACTTTCTCAAACATGGAATAATTTCTGTGATGTGCCTGCTACAGCAACGCCAATTGCTAAACTAGTCTATTTGTAAAAGAAATACGCTGAACACGCACATAATTAGGTTCTCATGTTAACGTGTGTGTTACCACATAATCATACTTATTAATTTACTGTAGTGTCGTGTTAACGGGATTAAGGATGTAATGAAATATAGAGTCTAATCTTGACATAAACACATGTGTGTCCCATGTGGGGCCACCCAAAAATTGCGAATAGTGTCCTTTTGGTCAGTCATGTCACCATTGTTTGTGGACTAAAAGTTTGGGAGTTCAAGGGTACGTGGAGTGAGTCAACCGATGGGATGGGTCTATAGGAGTAGGGAGTGGCCAATGTGTAGTGGTGTGGATACACCACAAATTTAACTGGAGAATGGATGACTGCAGTGTTAGGGAGGCATTGGGATGGGTGTTTGTGGAACCAGGAGCCATGGTTATATCGGTATATATGCAAATGAAGCAGCACAGCAACAATGCATTGGTTAGAGCAACCGCCTAACAAACAGACATTCTCATACCGAATCCCACTGCATCACATACCATTTACCATCAGTAATCTGTACATGAACATATTGCAACATCTGTCCACTGTATAACCTGCAAAATATCAATTAAAAGTTAACTGGAGCGAAGTGTCAGTGTCATAATGAATAAGGCACTAGTAAGGAGGTTTAAGCATATATAAACACCAGTAAGCGTGTGTAAGTGTGTTTGCGCTTGGTATGCATTGCTTTACAGACACACACACGCACACACACACACACACACACACACACATATATATATATATATATATATATATATATATATATATATATATATATATATGTGGTTGCAGACATATATATATATATATATATATATATATATATATATATATATATATATATATATGTGTGTGTGTGTGTGTGTGTGTGTGTGTGTGTGTGCATAGATATACACAGATATACAGCTATGATAGGAAACAGCACACAAGAATGACATATCTTCACAGGCTATGCCAATGGAAGTGAGGGGCCCAAGCAAGAAACATGAAACATGTAGTATGACTTTCCACCCACCCCCCCCAGCCGGACACGGGAAACATACACACAAACCTGCAAACAATGTAAATAGTCCACTGCTACCCAGACTACAGGCAGGATACAACTGGGGGGGGACACAGTGCACCAGTGAAATTTAATCTTGGAACACAGACAGGTGCGTCCCTTGTGGGACACCCCAAAAATTGCCAAGACTAAAAGAAGGTGATACACTGACCATTCTGGCTGGGGTGTATACATACTTGGAATACAAGGGTGGGAAAGCCTGATGACCCATGGGTCGAGACAATTGTATGACATAGGTCCCGTGAAGTGGAGAGTGGGCAGCATGTAGTGGTGTGTTCAGAACCGACCAGGACCCAGAGTAAGGATGAGTGCTGTAGAGGAGGTGCAGGTGGGGGAACTATGGGTAGCTACTTATGGGTCTAGGTGTGCAGGAGTTGGCCTATATGGACAGCCCCAGGGATGTAAGCAAATGTGTTCATTGGGCAGAGGTGTCACCCAATGAGCAGCCACACCCACTACGAGTCCCACTGCAGCAAAGTGTAATCTATATGGCAAGGAATGGAATAACCAGATGTAGATGTATATATGTAGAGGTATGTGTGTATATATCTACCCATAGCGACATAGAGATAAGCCTCTCCCTCTCCGTAGTACAAATGTATACATACAGAGACAGAATACATATACATGCCCACATATAGATATATACATATGCAGACACCCACAGACCCATATGTTGTTGGCGATATATATATACATATATATATATATATATATAAGCTATATATAAGCAATATATAAATATATACATGTATGCATACATATACAGATATATCTGTATATAGTAATGTATATATATATATATATATATATATATATATATATATATATATATATATATGTGTCTGTAAATATACACATATATATAGCTAAGATATGATACAGCAGTTACGAATTACATATGTTCACAGGCCGTGCATATGGGGGTGAGGGGTCCAATAAACAAACATTTAACACATAGCAGCAATCCCCCCCCCCCAGCTAGGCCGGTGAGATATACAGACACACAATAAAAGTAAACACACCACTGCTTCCCAGACCACTGGAAGGATACTACCATTGGGAGAGACCTGCCAGGTCTAATCTTGAAACATAGACATCAATGTCCCTTGTGAGACACCCAAAAATTAATGATCATCGAGTCAGTCCCAGTAATGACTCATCAAATCAGGCTGTAGACTTACACGGACCAGTAGGTTGTGCAAGCCTGATAACCCATGGGTCAACACAATGTATGACATGTGCCCCGACACGCAGAGAGTGGGCAGTGTGTAGTAGTGTGTTTATACCCCACCTGCACCCACAGTAAGGATGAGTGCTGTAGAGGAGGGGCAGGTGAGGGAACTATGGGTATGCAATTATGGGCCTAGGCATGCAGGTGTTGGCTGGCGCAATCGTATTAGGACCATCCCGGGGATGTAAATAATGTTCTGAAATGGGCATAGCTGACGCCCATACCTCCAACCCCTAAGAGAAAATCCTCTGGACAGGACATAAACCATTGGGGGAACAAATAGGGACTATACCTCTGAACTGTCCCCGATATCCAAGGATGTCCCTGATTTTGACTCAAATTCTAACTCTGTCCCACTTAATCCCTTCTAAAACAAGTGACTTTTGGAGGAAAAGTGGTGAATTACATGTAATGAATAATGACAACAATTAAGAGTTATAAACATCATTTACCTCAGAAAATGGGCATGAATTCATATGCTCTGAGTCTGTCAGTGTGTCAGGTTAATAGCACTAATAATTTAAATGTGTCCCTCGTGTTGTTATGACGATTCCCTAATTCAGTTGATATTTGTCCTCAATCGTTTGAGAGGTCTGATAGGGACAGAAAGCACATATTCTACTTACAACCTTAGAAAGATTATAGAATATTAGTTATGCAGTACATGACTCGGCTGAAGGATGTGGGTTTCAAAACCCAATTACTTGTTTGTATTGAACAGTGTCAGTTCCCATGTATTAGCCAGTCAGCTACAGATTGTAAGAGGAACACACCAATAATATGAATCAAACTCTGGACAGGCCACGGAGTCCGTACAATTGAACAGCATGCTTTCGCCTAATGGGTAGCCATTCCCGATACTATAGGCATGTAATCCAATGTAATAGGCATCACAAGGTAATATTGTATTCCTCACTCCCACCCAGGGGTGTGAGTGTCAGATGCAAACACCAAATGCAGTGCATTTGCAAGTGCGGGAGCAAATGGGTGTAAGCCTGTTTGTCCGCCAGTATGCAAGTATTACACTGGTGAAGCAATGTAGAGGCAAACTGAGTGTAAGAAACTGTAACCGGAGGTTGGCATTGCTTAGCTCCATGCAAACCCATGCACACCCACTCACAACTGCTTTAATGTGCCTTAATCACTCCGTATCCAATGGCCTTGTTCTGCCCAGCAACAAAATAAATGGCCTCTGCAAGGCTCGAAATCAGGACCCTGCACACACACAGCTAATGTGATTTACCACTAAGCCATGGCAGATATACATGCATCGGATGTTATCACAAACATATCATCCAGCACAATCATTCAACAGTATAGGAAATGTATTTCATCATGTAGATGTATGTGTGTGTGTTTATGTCCAGATATAGATACATACATATATATAGATATATCAGGAATATCCCATGTGACAACAAAGCATTACAAAGGAATGAAAAGGGAAATGCCAGCAATGTCTGTATTATGTAGTGGTGTCATCCTATGTAATATCAAGACTCCTTCAGACAGACATGTGTCATTAATACACACAAACATTTGTACATTGGCCAAATACATCACTCTATGCATTTTATTTACATTAACACAACAGTTCCTGTCCAATCATTATGTGAGAACAGTACTCTTGCAAGGTGCTGTGTGCGACATCATCATCATGAAAAAGGTAAATGGGGTAACCACAGAGGGACCGGTAATGTTGTGTGTACAATGGGGTCATCTGCATCACATGTACCTGGAACCTTTAGGAGTCATGTGCATACCAGGATTGTGTGCCTGAGAGACAGGGTTGAGAACAACTGGAGTATGTTGTGATGCATATTAAAAGGGTTACATGTATCCAGTGGACTCATGTGTGAAATGGACAGCTATGTATGGGGCAAATGTTATTCTAGGAACTGACTGGCATTTTGTTTCCATAGTGTGAGAGTGGGATGTGGGGGAAGGGGAGTAGGTTTGCTCATGGAGGATAGGTTGGTTAGGATGACAGACAAGACAGCATACAGGGTCGATATATGACACATTTGGGGGATACACCTTGGATGGGGAGGGGTGTTCGGCAGTCACAAGCCCATGAGCCCCCAGTGGGACAGAGGTCCCCAGCCATGGGCAGCCACCACTGCACCAAAACAGCCGCAAAGGTGGCAGTGCTGGGGGCTGTCTAGGAGGGGCAGGCTCACCCTGTATATGTGACACTCTGCCCTTGAGCTGGTGTAACTGGCCTTGAAACCCTTTTATTGAGCCCCCTACGCACCATGTCCAGGACTGTATGACAGCGGACAAGTTCCTGTCTGGACCTGCTCCCAGTGGGGACAAGCCCCATCCTCAGTGGCGGTTCCACCAGAAGGTGGTGCAGAGCCAATAGAGGTGGAGGTCCAAGGCTGGGCCCCGGATGTGCTGGGACCCGGTGCCATGGCCAGCTGAAGTGGGACAGGAGGTTCTGCCCGGACCTCCAAACCCATACAGCCCATGATGTTGCAGTTTTAACACAGATATGGCTTAGTAATAGTCAGCATTCAGGATTACTTATAACAGCATGCATAGATATGACCATCAACCCAACACAACAGATGGTATACATTTGCAAAGGGAGCACAACACATGCATATATACTGCATGACACCTGTACAAAGTGTAGAAGACTTGTGACTGCAGCTATGAACAGTGGCCCATTATTGGCATGTCACTGAACCCCAGACAGTGACTGTCATACCACTGTTTCATGTGACATATGTCCAATCAGGGATGTGATGGCGGTAAGTCTCATCACTATCACCATGTACTGACTGCAATCATCACACTATGCTCCTGCAGTTCACAAATGTGTGTTCAGTGAGTAACATGGGAAACAAATGGTTCCACACACTGACCAGTCCACAGATGGTCCTACAGATGGGGGTTCCCTCACAAACAGAGCACTGTCTTGTCAGTTTTAAAACATGCAGAATAGCCATTATCATACACAACTTGTTAAACTGGCAGTAGTCTCAATGAAGCATAGCTACACTTACATGCTGTAGTCATGTCTGGCACATCACCCTCCTGTCTTTAGGCTATTTTCCACTGTGTATGTTGTTTGAGGAATATCCAGATATCATCTGTGATGCCGTTTACCAAACACCAGATCCAGATTCCACTCACAGCGACTGTCATGAGTAAACACCAACATGATGTTCCTAGATATTGTACTGTTTCCATGCGACTGGCTATGGGAACATCATCACAGCTGTTCCACATGCAATCAGCTAGAGGAGGACTGCAATAGATCCAGAGGCCATCACCTGATCATGACCATCACTTACAAAACACAAGCTGTTGCTGAGCAGGTGTACAACTCCACATCCACCAGAGAGTGTGTGGGAGGGACAGACAGAGGCAAATTACATCAGAGAAGGGCTTGGAGACTAAAACCTAAGCATTGTCTGTCACACACCTAGCCGTACAGGGGTTCAAACCTCTGACTGACTAGTCATTACTATTACAAGTGCATGCACTTACTCCATGTGCCACAAAGCTGACATGTTGGTGTGCTGTAAGAACATATATGTGTGCTGGTGAGCGACATCTGCAACAGAGATATAGTAGACATACATTAGGTGTAGCACACATGGCTGTCCACATGAACGGATGTCATTGTCAACACAACCACACTCTCTAATGGTCTCACATTGACACACCTTGCCAGGCCCACAAATACACTTCCTAACTACTTACTTTGCCACACTGCAGTAATACACAGGTACTACATGCACCACAGGGGATATCCGGAGGTTCTATGGGCTAGGGCATGTGAATGTGTCTGACATCAGTCGATATGCCAATGGGAGTTATACTGGGTGTGACTGTGGTTGGGAGCATTATACCCCACATGCAGACACAAGGTGCTAGTACTGACATGCATGTGTGCATTGCTTCATAGGTGTGTAGTGGTTGGCTGTGCAAGATGGCTGTACAAGGCTGGATGAGGGGTAATCCTTGGCATCACTCCACACGACAGTGGTGTGCAGTGTGGTACAGGGGTGTAGTGTCTGCAATATCCCACACAGATGGGTATTGTATGAACTGTCCTGACATCCTGGCTACCATTGTGTATGGCCATTGCTTTGCAATGGATGCCGTGTCTGTGTTTGATAGTCCTTGACATGGACATTGCCTGGGATGTGCATGTCCCACAATAATGTACAGTGACATGTACAAGTGTACCTGGTTTGGCAGGCACATGTTGTGTACACAGACTGTTATCCTCAGATATGCCAATACTGGCCTGGTGTGGCAGGACCTGCTTATAGACAGCAGGTTGACCCTGCACCTGCATTGATAGCATGATACAGGTATTCCCTGGTGTCAGTGGCATCAGTCCATACAGGGCACGTGTGTAAGGCATTATTTGGCCTCTGTGGATCACATTTGATGGCACCACATATGTTGCAGGCATCCAGTGGGGAACATAGTGAAGGCACGTTGTCCGCAATTATGTATTGTACTGCTGGACAGGGTGCCATGCCCTCTGCAGTCTACTGCAATCACACCATGCCTACTATCTGTCATCAATGTGCAGGGTACTAGCAACATAGCGGGATATTCTAGGCAAGTGTGTTTGTGTATGACACATGGGTTCAGAATGTATTCCGGGTAATAGTAGGGTTGCATACCTTGTTCACCAGGCCTTTTGTCAGATGTAGGGGTATGGCTTGCCAACACAGTCCCATGGCTGATTGACATCTATACTTCTCATGAGGTGGACATTGTGACATATAATACGGACACCATATAGGAAAACTACAAAATCTGCTTCCCAACATGTCCAGTGGTTAGACACTCACAGGCACCTCCACACAGGCTCTGACTGTCAAACACACACCTGCTATGTCTTGGAATAGAATCCCTACCTAACTAGTTTATCACACTATAGCATTATGGAGTTACAGCATGCTCTATGGAGATTACTGGGTTACAGCAGTCCCAGAGGTGTGTTACTAGGTGGGTGACAACAGCAGGATTGCCAAAGGTGGTTATGTGAATTGTAAAGAGTGTGCATACTCTAAAAAGCATTCTTCCTTTCTCAGATAGACAGACACACACACAGATGGCCTCTCTTGCCACAAAACCCCTACCTAACTAGTTTATCACACTACAGCAATATGCAGTTACAGCATGTGCTACGGAGAATACTGGGTTACAGTAGTCCCAGAGGTGTATTTCTAGGTGGGTGACATCAGCAGGAATGCCAAAGGTGGTTATGTGAATTGTAAAGAGTGTGCATACTCTAAAAAGCATTGTTACTTTCTCAGGCAGACACACACACGCAACAGGCCTCTTTTGGAGTAGAACCCCTACCTAACTAGTTTGTCACACTAAAGCAATACACAGTTACAGCACACGCTACAGGGAATACTGGGTTACAGCAGTCCCAGAGGTGTATTTCTAGGTGGGTGACATCAGCAGGATTGCCAAAGGTGAGTATGTGAATTGTGTGCATACTCTAAAAGCATCATTTCTTTCACAGGGAGGCAGACAGACACACAGTCGGCCTGTCTGGCATTAGAACACCTACCAAACTAGTTTAACACACTACAGCATTATGCAGTTACAGCACGCACCATGGAGATTACTGGGTTACAGCACTCCCAAAGGTGTATTTGTAGGTGGGTAGGTGGGTGACATCAGCAGGATTGCCAAAGAAGGGCATTTCAAGTGCACTGCAAGTTGTACATGTCTGTTACCTGCATGTACCCTCTGCTTACTGTCACAAAAACACATTTAGACCTGCTTACAACTGTCTTATGCAGTCCTACTTAACAGTATCAGCAAGGCTTGCAGGTCTTGGACCCTGGACCATGCACACTGAGGTCACTGGATGTACCACTAAGCCATCTGGGTTGTACACATGGTGCACTGAGTCTTTAATGCACATCTTACTACAGGTATTCCACAGTACTGAAAACAAATGGGATAGTCACTTTGTGTACATATGTACAGTACCCTTGCATGTACTGTACTCTGTGAAACAAACAAAGACAAGTCTACATCTGTACAACTGTCATAGCTACATAATATATATATATATATATATACATACATATATATATATATATATATATATATATATATATATATATATATATATACCTATATATATATATATATATATATACCAGATACTATGGGATGTTATTACACACACACACACACACACACACACACACACACACACACACACATATATATATATATATATATATATATATATATATATATATATATATATATATGGGTTCATATTATCAGATCGAAAGATCGTAATGGTGAATACGAAAAGAGTGACACGTTTTGCACGAAAGACGGAAACGCCGAACATCCAAAACAGCGAAAATGTAAATGTCGAAGTGTAATGGTTGGCCCATCTGCGGTATAGCTCCGTAAGGTAAGTGTGCGATAGGACTTTAGGGTTAGGATATGGGTTAAGGTAAGTGAATAGATAGGTAATGTATGTAAGATTTAGTGCAGTGTTAGAAGTAGGGTTTTATTTAACTGTATGTATATGTATTATTTATTGTTTTTGGGTGTATGTCTGTAGAGGAAGTGTGAGGTAGTTACGGACCTTAGGGTTAGGGAGGGGTTAAGGATAGTGCATAGATAGTTGTGTATGTGGGGGTTTAGTGTAGTGTTGGAAGTAGGGTTTTGTTAAATGTATGTATGTGCATTATTTATTTTTTTGGGTGTATGTCTGTAGGGGACGTGTGCGGTAGTTACAGACCTTAGGGTTAGGAAGGGTTTAAGGATAGTGCATAGTTAGTTGGGTATGTGGGGTTTAGTGTAGGGTTAGAAGTAGGGTTTTGGTGCTTCACTTTAGGTTAGAAGTAGGGTTTAGTTAGTGTATGTATGTGGTTTATTTATTTTGTTTGGGTAGGTAGTATGTAGCAGGTGGTGGGTTGGCCGACTATGTCAGTTCGTTATTTTATTTGTCGCTGTTTAGTGCGTTCGTTATATAGGTGTTGACGTTTAGGTATTCGCGTAAAGGGTTTTTCGATTTGGTAATATAGACCCCATAGCATATATATATATATATATATATATATATATATATATATATATATATATGCATATACACAGACACAGCTATAGCTATATATATATATATATATATATATATATATATATATATATATATATATATATATATATATATGTATATATATATATATATATATATATATATATATATATATCTACACACACACACACACACACACACACACACACACACACACACACACACACACACACACATCTGAACACCCTTTGTGACACAGAAGGGTTCCAAAGGAACTGATGTGTACACAAAACAGAGGCATCTCTTGTGTTATAACATTTAAATCTTAAGCAGTTCACCGGAGAAGGGATGGTTGTTGTGTATGTGGAGTTTGGGGTGGGGAATGATGGCTAATGTAATCTACCCTGGGGATTGTGGAGTTAGGGTGGAGGAATGATGGGGATGGACTTACACCCCAGCCACCACTTCTGTGTCACTGCTCGACAGTGGCACAGGAAAATAACATACCCAACTGTGGTCGTGCTTGACTGTGTATTCTTTACCATTCCTAACTATGTAATACTTTCTAGACACCGGTCACCACAGATGACTACCATGGTGTGCTAAAAGACATTACACACGTGTATGCCTGGCTACAGGGCAGTCACACACACAAACACGCACACACTTGCCAGTATTGTGCATACACGTCTTGCCTATGTAAAGGTAACTAGTACAGTGGTATGCAGTTGGGGTATTTGCCCCTTAACACATACAATTACACTTACTTTGATTCCACTTCTGAGCTGGGTGACATCACAGGACTGATTACTTGCAGAGGGGAGGGGGGAAGAGAGAGGTTTAGAAGTTGACAAGGATAAAGGCCAGTGTAAAAGGAGGTATCTCTTTGGAATGCAGCAACACCCACTGTCATAACAGGATGCAGACACAAATACACACACAGAACCATTTGCTGACACACATACTCAGGCATTTGTTGACACACACAAACACACTCAGCCATTTGCTGACACACACACAAACACATGCACACAGTTGCCCATGGTGGGATCAGAATTGCTGCCTATCTACAGATCACTATTAAAGTACTATGCAGTTACAAGATGCACCACAGAGTTTACACATTCCAAGATAGTCAGACTGCCCTTCTAAGATTGAGGACAACAACAGGGAGACTGACAGTCATGAAGTACATAGCTGTAAACCTGTGTGTTTAAAGTAGGTGTCCATTACAACCTGTATGCACAAACAAGACACATCATCTGCACGTTGGCCTGAGAGGTATAGTTGTAGCACAACAGGAACCTGAACTGGAGTATGGCCATCTGTGGAATGGACTACTATCACTATACAGGGTTACAGTGGGCATGCTGATACACTTATTAGCACAGGGCCATTTGGGATGCACTATGAATACAACTACACAAGGTTATACTGGGCATGCTCATACACTTTGTAACAAAGGGCTTGTTGGATGCACTGACTCAAATTACACAAAGTGGTAGTGGGTAAACTCATACACTTAGTAGCACAGGGCTGTTTGGGATGCACTCCGAATCTAACCACAGAAGGCCACAGTGTGCATGCTCATACACTTACATGTACACAACACATTGTAATGGACTCCTATTGTAAACACACAGGTTTACAGCTATGTACATCTTACCTGTCAGTATATATGCACATCATACTGGTTTACTACCCAATACCTGTATGTGGCCTGTAAATGATATATCTGTGTCTGTGCTGTGTGATACACATGCATACATGTACATGAAGTACTGACATATATATGTTAAGTTTACACATTCATACATGTGTGGACATGACAGACAATAGGTTACCTGGGACACACAGGCAGATGCTACCTATAGCATGTGTCACACATCTTGCTGCCCTGAAAGGCATACATTGATAGCAGGTTGTGGACAGTGGCATTATACATGGAACAGTGGCATGTACAAGCATAATGTGTGAGCCATATTGTGTAATGGTACTGAGGTGCAGGTGTCAAGATGACCTCTCCCGGCTGTGTTAATAGTTGTCATTATTAGCAGGACTGCTACCCTAAGTATATCTCACATTGGTCATATACACGATGTCTGCTGCTGTCAACCACCTTACATGAGGCTTTTGCTACCAAGCAAATTACTGCCACTTGCAGTGATGTCATGGTACGAGTGACAACTGCTAGACCAAAACAATGGGCCAATGCCCTGCTATTATGAGGTTGACCAGTGTCTGTCATTCCGGGCTATTATGACTGAAATACAAGCCTTCAACATAGAGCACATGCATCCATGTTTCATGTGTGTGTGAATAATACCTAGGTCGCATTTACCCATATAGCCGCATTCCAAGGCAAATGTCCTACACCCAGAAGTAACACCCTGACACCTACAAGACAACTGCATTGGATGCTTATGCTAACCAGTGCTAGATGTGTGGCTTTAGTAATTCATTTGCTCACTGTAGAACCTACAATGGGGAATACTGACATCTGTGCAGTGAGGAACACCTGGCTGAAGGCTCTGTAGTGCACAATTGCACTACCACCATATAACTCAGATCCAGACATGTGAGCCATAACAGTGGTATGGACCATTCCAGGTGGTGGTGTACACATATTCATAAAGGCTACTCACATGTAAAGACCACTACTCCGGCATAACGCATCACAGATGAGTCAGGTACAGGTGACAGTGGCAAATTCTGCATTCTAGGTTGTATCCTCATATACATCCACCACCTTGTTCCCAGACTACCAACACACATCCATATGTAGTATGACATAGTATGGTAGACCACCAGATAACCCTCAATTGGTGGACTGTACCTAGGCCTACATCAACTGTGCACCGTACCCATGTACAGACACAGCTGCATAATGTGTTATGTAATGCAATAATACCAATGTTTGTAACCAGCTCAGTTGTAAACATACCAGGGTCCCTCAGATGTTGTCAGCATTAACACAGTCGACTGTTGCTGTATACCAGTAAACAACACCCTCATGGTTGGATATGACCTAACTGTACCTGCCCTGGTTATGTACATCCCACACTCATACAACATAAATGACATTAGCATAGCTTTCGGTATCCTTTCTACATACAGGTGGCTACAGTCATTACACACATGCACATGGCAGATAGCATGCTAACAGTACATACGGTTTAATATCTATGTTAACAGAGGTAATATTCCCTTCCTACTGGTCACCCATGACACCTATCATATCATACAACACCCCATGTGGCATGTATGTCATTAGACATGCCCACCTAATGCAATGCCTACAAACATAACCAAATAACAGGATCATAGGACCTACACAAGGCCTGTATTGACAGACTCAGGGAAATCCAGCTCTGCTCTGTATGTTCATGACATGTACAGCCATGTGTGGCCACAGCTCCTACATATACCCCATGTCAAAAATTGCAAGCCATGCATGCTGTGTGCTTTCTGGACATTAGCCTTAGTACCACAATAGCCACTACATGCTAGGGTGAGATGTTTATAAGCCACAGACCTCACACATGCTTGAATGAGTGTACTGCCTAGCTCTAACAGAGCACATTGCTGGCACTCTTCCAGTAAACATGAGGTGTGTGTGACAAATATGATGTGCTCACTGTTGACAATTACAGTGCCCTGGCTTCACCATGGCACTGTCAAGTAACAGTTTGTAGGAGCATGACATGGAATAATGCTGTGTGTGTCTCGCTGATATGTGCTGTTGTCATATATGTACACTTGGCTACTCGGTAAAGGTGGTGGTGTCCTACCAATACATGAATACAACATCCATTATGGTGTAATGCTCGGCTATGTTTCACACATGGTGTGGGGAAGGTGTGGAATGTAGCCTCTTCACCTGCTAATGTGCTTACTGATGTAGACCGCATATGTGTACATGAATTGATGTTTGTGTAGATTCCATGTGTGTGCAGTGTCTGATGTCTGAAGGTGACTGTTGTCTTTAGTACATCAAGCTGTTGCAATACAGCCTCAGCATTGCCAACTGTATATGGTAATATGCTCTTAGTACAGTAAGCCGTACATGAGGTATGGACAGATATGTGGACATGATTACTAAGTGATGGGGCTTTGGAAAATTCCATA
>NC_056728.1:758350034-758351977 GCF_019279795.1 Protopterus annectens | reverse complement strand
GGTGGAATGGGTGGAGAAGAGTGTCAGGAGTGATTTGTGACTGACGGGTAACAGTAAGAGTGAAAGGGAAGGTCTACAAGAGTGTAGTGAGACCAGCTATATTATATGGGTTGGAGACATTGGCACTGACAAAAAGGCAGGAGTCAGAGCTGGATGTGGCAGAGTTAAAGATGTTAAGATTTGCACTCGGTGTGACTAGGATGGATAGGATTAGGAATCAGTATATTAGAGGGTCAGCTCATGTTGGACAGTTTGGAGACAAAGCAAGAGAGACGAGATTGTGTTAGTTTGGACATGTGCTGAGGAGGGATGATGGGTATATTGGGAAAAAGATGCTAAGGATGGAGCTGCCAGGTAAGAGGAAAAGAGGAAGGCCTAAGATAAGGTTTATGGACATGGTGAGAGAGGACATGCAGGTGGCTGGTGTGACAGAGCAAGATGTAGAGGATAGGAAGAAATGGAAAGAGATGATCCGCTGTGGCGACCCCTAACAGGAAAAGCCGAAAGATGATGATGGTGATATATATCTATATCTATATATATATATATATATATATATATATATATATATATATATATATATATATGTGTGTGTGTGTGTGTGTGTGTGTGTGTGTGTGTGTGTGTGTGTGTGTGTGTGTGTGTGTGTGTGTGTGTGTGTGTGTGTGTGTGTGTCTGTGTGTGTCTGTAAACCAATGCATACCCAACGCATACGCACTTACACATGTGTAATGCTGTTTATATATGCTTCACCTGCATACTAGTACCTTATTCATTATGACGCTGACACTTCACTCCAGTTATCTTATAATTGATATTTAGCAGGTTATACAGTGGACAGATGTTGCAATATGTTCATGTACGGATTACCGATGGAAACTGGAATGTGATACAGTGTGATTCAGTATGAGAATATTCGTTAGGGGGTTGCTCTAACGAATGCACTATTGCTGTGCTGCTCCATATGCATATATACCCATATACCCATGGCTCCTGGTTCCCCAAACACACCCCAACACCTCCCAAACACTGCTGTCATCCATTCTCCTGTCGGATTCGTGGTGTATCGATACCACTACACACTGGCCATTCCCTACTCCTGTAGAGCCATGGTTTACTCACTCCACGTATCCTCAGACCTCCTATACATTTAGTCCACAAACATTGGTGACATGAGCGACCAAAGGAATGCTATTCGCAATTATTGGGTTGCCCCACATGGAACATGCATGTGTTTATGGCAAGATTAGACTCTATACTTTTTTACATCCTTACTCCCGTTAACATGACACTACAATTCATTAATATGTATGACTATGTGGTATCGCGCATGTTACACATGGGAGCCTAATTACGTATGTGTTCAGCGTATTTCTTTTACAATTAGACCGGTTTAGTACTTGGCATTGTCATAGCGGGCAGATCACAGGAATGATTCCATGTGTGGGGAAGCCCTCACATTTGATTATCGTCAGCACAGCACTGACTTTTGACACTGTACATACCTCTGCTTTCTAGCAGTTTCGTCCCATCCCTCTTCTGCACAGCCTATTATTCCATCTACTGTCAATGTTTGTATGTGCACATTCCTATTATTTATGTCTACAAATGGAATGCATGTGTTACAGAGAATGTACTTCTACATATTGATGTCTGCATTTGTGTATGCATATATACCTATTACGAACTCGCTGAACTCCATGGGGCGGTCCAATTAGAACCGGGACATCCAACCCTGGCATGCCTGGATCCATAATTTCATCCCCATAGTTCCTCCACCCCGCCCATGTTCAACTTACATGCGTAACTTCCATTATCCACTTGTTATTGCAGCCATGACACACCTCCAGACATTGCACTCTCCAGAGCATTAGGGGCCCATGTTGTCCCGCCTCATGTATTCTCAGGTTCTCCCACCATTTAGTCTTTGAACATACCTGCCC